>NC_092165.1:26953757-27203757 GCF_045791955.1 Oncorhynchus clarkii lewisi | reverse complement strand
TCTAATCTCCTCTCTCCTCACCTATCCTCTCCTTCTCTCTACCCGACTCCTCATATAAACTCCTCTCTCCTCACCTATCCTCTCCTTCTCTCTACCAGACTTCTCATCTAATCTTCTCTCCTCTCTCCTCACCTATCCTTCCCTTCTCTCTACCAGACTCCTCATCTAATCTCCTCTCCTCTCTCCTCACCTATCCTCTCCTTCTCTCTACCCGACTCGTCATCTAATCTCCTCTCCTCTCTCCTCACCTATCCTTCTCTTCTCTCTACCAGACTCCTCATCTAATCTCCTCTCCTCTCTCCTCACCTATCCTTCCCTTCTCTCTACCAGACTCCTCATCTAATCTTCTCCCCTCTCTTGTTCCCTACCCCCCCTTCCCTCTCCTCTTCTCTCGTCCCCTACTCCCCCCTCCCCACTTCTCTCCTCCCACCCCTTTGTCCTCTCCTCTCTCATAGGGAATACCCAACACAATTTAACAAGGCCAAATTTAAAAGACTCCTTTTAAAAGAGCGGCCTGCCCTTTTAAAATCAGGCCCATCAAACCTCTTGCCTTTTGATCAACCCAATAACCCCTGCCCCTTCCCATCGGCAGTTCTTTTAAATCGTTACGTGTGTGTGTGCGTGCTTGCTTGCGTGTGTGTGTTTGCTTGCTTGCATGTGTGTGTGTGTTTGCTTGCGTGTGTGTGTGTGTGTTTGCTTATGTGTGTGTGTGTCGTGTGTGTGTGTGTGTCTCTGTGTGTGTGTCTCTGTGTGTGTGTCTGTGTGTGTGTGTGTCTCTGTGTCTCTGTGTGTGTGTGTGTGTGTGTGTGTGTGTGTGTGTGTGTGTGTGTGTGTGTGTGTGTGTGTGTGTGTGTGTGTGTGTGTGTGTCTCTGTGTGTGTGTCTCGGTGTGTGTGTCTCGGTGTGTGTGTCTCGGTGTGTGTGTCTCTGTGTGTGTGTGTCTCTGTGTGTGTGTGTGTGTGTCTCTGTGTGTGTGTGTGTCTCTGTGTGTGTGTGTGTCTCTGTGTGTGTGTGTCTCTGTGTGTGTGTGTGTGTGTGTGTCTCTGTGTGTGTGTGTCTCTGTGTGTGTGTCTCTGTGTGTGTGTCTCTCTCCCTGTGTGTGTGTGTGTGTCTCTGTGTGTGTGTGTGTGTGTGTCTGTGTGTGTGTGTCTCTGTGTGTGTGTGTGTCTCTGTGTGTGTGTGTCTCCGTGTGTGTGTCTCCGTGTGTGTGTCTCCGTGTGTGTGTGTGTGTGTCTCTGTGTGTGTGTGTGTGTGTGTGTGTGTGTGTCTCTGTGTGTGTGTCTGTGTGTGTGTGTCTCTGTGTGTGTGTGTGTGTGTGTGTGTGTGTGTGTGTGTGTGTGTGTGTGTGTGTGTGTGTGTGTGTGTGTGTGTGTGTGTGTGTGTGTGTGTGTGTGTGTGTGTGTGTGTGTGTGTGTGTGTGTGTGTGTGTGTGTGTGTAAAAGGACAAAATGACATGTATCTAAAGTTTTTTTGTTGTTGTTGTGGGGACAGTAACATTAGAACTTTATGCTGTAAGGATTTTTAGGTTTATGTTTTGTTTGTTTAGCTCGCAAAATACAATTTAAAAGTATGCAGCTGTCTATAATAGAGTAAATGTGGCAAAAACAAATGTAGACGTTAATAAATGCATTTTTATAGCTTTTTATCATGGTGGGAGAGTGTCAAGATGGAGGTGCAGTGTCTTCAAAACAGCGGCACCTGTCAGTCATCTAATGTACAGTGGGGCAAAAAAGTATTTAGTCAGCCACCAATTGTGCAAGTTCTCCCACTTAAAAAGATGAGAGAGGCCTGTAATTTTCATCATAGGTACACTTCAACTATGACAGACAAAATGGAAAAGAAAATCCAGAAAATGACATTGTAGGATTTTTAATGAATTTATTTGCAAATTATGGTGGAAAATAAGTATTTGGTCACCTACAAACAAGCAAGATTTCTGGCTCTCACAGACCTGTAACTTCTTCTTTAAGAGGCTCCTTTGTCCTCCACTCGTTACCTGTATTAATGGCACCTGTTTGAACTTGTTATCAGTATAAAAGACACCTGTCCACAACCTCAAACAGTCACACTCCAAACTCCACTATGGCCAAGACCAAAGAGCTGTCAAAGGACACCAGAAACAAAATTGTAGACCTGCACCAGGCTGGGAAGACTGAATCTGCAATAGGTAAGCATCTTGGTTTGAAGAAATCAACTGTGGGAGCAATTATTAGGAAATGGAAGACATACAAGACCACTGATAATCTCCCTCAATCTGGGGCTCCACGCAAGATCTCACCCCGTGGGGTCAAAATGATCACAAGAACGGTGAGCAGAACCACACGGGGGGACCTAGTGAATGACCTGCAGAGAGCTGGGACCAAAGTATCAAAGCCTACCATCAGTAACACACTACGCCGCCAAGGACTCAAATCCTGCAGTGCCAGATGTGTCCCCCTGCTTAAGCCAGTACATGTCCAGGCCCGTCTGAAGTTTGCTAGAGAGCATTTGGATGATCCAGAAGAACATTGGGAGAATGGCATATGGTCAGATGAAACCAAAATATAACTTTTTGGTAAAAACTCAACTCGTCGTGTTTGGAGGACAAAGAATGCCAAGTTGCATCCAAAGAACACCATACCTACTGTGAAGCATGGGGGTGGAAACATCATGCTTTGGGGCTGTTTTTCTGCAAAGGGACCAGGACGACTGATCCGTGTAAAGGAAAGAATGAATGGGGCCATGTATCGTGAGATTTTGAGAGAAAACCTCCTTCCATCAGCAAGGGCATTGAAGATGAAACGTGGCTGGGTCTTTCAGCATGACAATGATCCCAAACACACCGCCCGGGCAATGAAGAATTGGCTTCGTAAGAAGCATTTCAAGGTCCTGGAGTGGCCTAGCCAGTCTCCAAGTCTCAACCCCATCGAAAATCTTTGGAGGGAGTTGAAAGTCCATGTTGCCCAGCAACAGCCCCAAAACATCACTGCTCTAGAGGAGATCTGCATGGAGGAATTGGCCAAAATACCAGTAACAGTGTGTAAAAACCTTGTGAAGACTTACAGAAAACGTTTGACCTCTGTCATTGCCAACAAAAAGTATATAACAAAGTATTGAGATAAACTTTTGTTATTGACCAAATACTTATTTTCCACCATAATTTGCAAATAAAGTCATTAATAATCCTACAATGTGATTTTCTGAATTTGTTTTCTTCTCATTATGTCTGTCATAGTTGAAGTGTACCTATGATGAAAATTACAGGCCTCTCTCATCTTTTTAAGTGGGAGAACTTGCACAATTGGTGGCTGACTAAATACTTTTTTGCCCCACTGTATATAGAAATTCATTGGTTGGTCCCCAAGCCCCGGTCCCCATTACCTCTGGGGTACATTGGGGGGGACAGCCCCTGGTCCATGTTGCCCTGTTTGGCCCTGAAACACTGCTGCTTCTGCCTATATAGGCCCCGATGGGCTCTGGTCAAAACTAGTGCACTGTAAAGGGACATGGGTGCCATATGAGACGCAGGCCTTGGATCTGTGTCTTTTATAGGGGGGTTGGGGTCAGGTGGTTGGGGTGGAGGACTATTTAACCCTGAATGCTATTCCCCAGTCTATAGGCTCACAGAAGCACCAATCCGCCCTGGCCTTCACCCCCTTACCCCCTCACCTGGCCAGTCTCATGGTGAAGCTCCCAGGGCTTGTAAAACTTGGCCAGGGCCAGGAAGAGTGGAGAGGGGGGGGGGGTCTTGGGAGTGGAGAGTTGACTACTGTTAGAGGAGGGGAGTAGAGAGGGGAAGTGACTGTCGATGAACTCCCACATCTCATCACCTCTGAGTACATCTCGTCCGGTTCTGGCCCGGGAAGAGAGGGAGGGAGAGAAGAACGCTGGGAGTGTGATGTTTTAAAGGAGCCCCTGGGCTTTCCTCTGGTTCCTGTTCTGTCTGTCTGTCTGTCTGCTGAGTTTACGACGCCAAGGCGGCTGCTCCCGGCTCCAAGGATCCAAGGCCGAGAGGATCCGCCAGAGCAGAGTCACTCACTGACGCCAGCTTATCTCTCTCTTTACCAGTCGACCAAAACACTCAGCGCTCAGCGTTTCGTCTGGCTTACATTAGCTAGCTCCTTGTCTACTTCAGAAAGCAGCTTATCTACTCTACGGAACCCGTGCCTTGTCAAACTCGATATTCTCCTGCAGGCAAATGCAGGAGTATTTGTCATTTCAGCACTTCTTCACATTTGATTGTGAAAGGCAAGGCAACACTAGTAGTCACACCCTTCCACACAAAGACCACTGAGGCCTGAGGTTTCCTATTCCTCCGGGCCCGCAGGCCGCCTCTCCTCTCCTCTGGTTTCTATTGGTCCTCCCCATCTGTGGTCCTCCCCATCATCTCTCCTCTTCCTCTCTACTCGAGGCTTCTTTCTCCTCCAGGGCCATGGCCTCCTCTCTCTGGTCGTCCTCCCCATTATCTCTCCTACTTCCTCTCCTATTGAGGCTTGTAGCTTCCTCCCCATTATCTCTCCCTCCCTGAGCCTAGCTCTTTGGTCCTGGTTTTATGGCAGGGTAGAGAAGGGCCATGAGGAAATGAGCTGACCCCAGGGTCAGGTGTGGAGTCAGAGGGCTGAGACCGGACCACGGCCCACCTCCACCTCGACCCTGCTCTCTCCATCTCTGTCTCCGATCCACCTCGGTGTGTCTCTCTCTCTCTCACTCCACCCCCCCAACCCCCCGAACCCAACTGGCCCTGAGAGAGAGAGATAGGAGAGAGAGAGGCGAGAGGGATCGGGGTTTACGAAGGGACAGGACCCCTTCAAGCCTTGACCCTGGACTCATATGCCTTTAATTAAGCTCGATTTGAATTTGTTTACAAGCCCCACTGGTCTTAAATCTTCTGGGTCTGCCCCCACCCTATGGCACCCCAATTCCCCTGTTCACCCCTCCAACACCGCCCTCCTTTCTTCCATAGCCCCCTTTTCTTCCACTCCTTTCCTTCTCATCTTTAACATGGTGTTGGACGTCTCTTTGTTGCTGTGATTTAACCTGGGCTCAGCCACGGGTTACAAGCTATTGGGGAATCCAACAAATAGGATTTTGGGGACTCTCCCTGTAAGGTGTTAATGTGTTGGCGATATGAGGTCTGCTCACCCCACTAAACCTCACCCGTCCTCCCTCTTCTCCAACCTCCTCTTCCTCCCCTGCCCCGTCCCTCCCCTGTCATCAGCCCTGCTCCTCTCCCTCTTCCCACCCCCCCCCTCCTCCTCCCCCTTCTCTCCTCTGTCCCTTCTTACTCTTTTCCCCCTCCTCACCCATCCTCCCCTGTTAGGACCCGTGGCCCTTTATGGCTCCATCAGGCACCCGCCTGGACGACTTACTGCTGACCTCATAACCTACCATTGAGAGCCGTACGAGGAGAGAATCTTCCTCCCAGACTCCTCTCCACTATGTCTCCGTCACTGAGTCTTCTGTCTCTCGTTGTCTTTCTTTCCTCTGTCTTCCAGTTGTTTGTCATAACAATTGTAATGTTCAGGGGTGCTTTTGTTAAGTTAATGTGCTGATTGGTGATTATGTTCGCTGTGCCATCCTTTCATTGGTCCAGGAGTCATGTCCAGAGTGCCAAAAGGCCTTCAGCAGTGAAAATAAAATAATTTCAAGGCATCCCAACCTTCTCTTCCCCAAATATGTAACGTATAACCCTAACTCTTCCTAACCATCCTCTCAACAATACCCCAGCCTTGATGGCCCCCAACCTTCCCCTGTTTACAGCTCTCACGCCCCCAGCCTCGCCAATGCACTGCAGCCCTCAGCCATCCCCTCACCAAAACCCCAGCCCTGCCACCCACCTCTCTGAATCCCCTCACCTCCAGCGGTTGTATCATGTAAAAGATTTACACAGAGCTCAGACGTCTTTATTAGGGGGTTTAGCAGCGTGTTTAGTACAACACCGAATCCCATCAACTGCTTCTATCATATTAAAACATTTACACGTAACCCAGGAGCTGTTACAATGCTCCTTACTAGCATGTTAGCAGAATTCAGCGCTAGCTACGTAAAGCTTGGTCCTGGTCCTGGGGAGTTGAAGGGCTAATTGGATATAGGCTGGGTTAAGTAAATGTTTGACTTCTCCTCTGGGCTGGAAGGACCTGTGGTTAGGAGTGGAGGGAGGGGAGGGAGGGAGGAGGAGGAGAGTAAATGGATAAGTGTGTACATTTACATGACAATTAGGACGATGATGTCCCCTTTTGAAATCAATCTATGACATGCATGTAATCAATATTCCAAGGTGCGAGTTTCTCAAAGAAACAGCCCGATCACTGATCCGACTAAAGCTGTTCCTGATATCTGCTGTACTCGGTGCGTATTGCATTTGTTCTAATGGGATGTCGTCTGTCAGGTTTCAGATCCAGAGAGGCACCAGTGATCCACACAACTACAAGAGCCTCGCGGACTGCTTTAGAACCGTCTTCCGCAATGAAGGGTAAGTGTACTGGCAGCCGGTTGACATGTCCACCTTGTTTTAACCGTAATCGCTCCCGGCATAGCTACTCTTCCTGTACTCGGCACAGCTGAGGTATTCAATGTATACCCTTTCCCTCTAAAAACAGGTGTGTGTGTTCCTATCTTATTTAGTGTGTAGACTAAAGTAACATGGCAAGATGCACCAGGTGGGAGTTTAACTGAAACGATGGTGACCTCTAGTATAAATGGTCGTTATTGTTTTTCAATCTTTTTTTTCTTTTTTCGATCTGCATTCGGATTTCCATGTTCATTGGCAGGTTAGCATTTTTCCGTCATGAATCTTGTTCCGGAGGCAGCTCTGCAGAGTGGTCACTAGCCGGCACAGCCAGAAAGTCATACGATCTGGTTTTAAAACTAACCTTAACCACACTGCTAACCTTAATGCCTGACCCTAACCTTGAATACAGTCGTATGAAAAGGTTTGGGCACCCCTCTGAGGCTGCATAATAATTGACTCTGTCCTCACAGAAAATGATCACAGTGGCATGCCATTCATTTTCTAATTAAAGCTGAGTACTGGGGTATTGTCCAGACAAAGATTTTTAGTGTAGCAATATTAAGTTGTATGAAATTAAATCAGATGTGAAAAATAGGCTATGCAAAAATGTGGGCACCCTTGTCATTCTGTTGATTTGAATACCTGTAACTACTTAGCACTGATTAATTGGAACACACAATTGGTTTGGTGAGCTCATTAAGCCTTGAACTTCATAGACAAGTGCATCCAATCATGAGAAAAGGTATTTAAGGTGGCCGATTGCAAGTTGTTGTTCTCTTTGACTCTCCTCTGAAGAGTGGCAACATGGGGGCCTCAAAACAACTCTCAAATGACCTGAAAACAAAGATTGTTCAACATTATGGTTTAGGAGGCTACAAAAAGCAAAAAGTGGCAGGCCAAGTAAAATATCGGAGAGGCGAAGGCGAAGGATGGTGAGAACGGTCAAAAAAAGCCCACAGACCACCTCCAAAGACCTACATCATCATCTTGCTGCCGATGGTGTCACTGTGCATCGTTCAACAATTCAGCACAATTTGCACAAGGAGAAGCTGTATGGGGGAGTGATGCGGAAGAAGCCTTTTCTGCACACACGCCACAAACAGAGTCGCTTGAGGTATGCAAACGCACATTTGGACAAGCCAGCTTCATTTTGGAATAAGGTGCTATTGGACTGATGAAACAAAGATGGAGTTATTTGGTCATAACAAGGGACGTTATGCAAGGCGGCAAAAGAACACAGCGTTCCAAGAAAAACACTTGCTACCCACAGTCAAATTTGGTGGGGGTTCCATCATGCTGTGGGGCTGTGTGGCCAGTGCCGGTACTGGGAATCTTGTTCAAATTGAGGGTCGCATGGATTCCACTCAATATCAGCAGATTCTTGGGAATAATGTTGAAGAATCAGTCACAAAGTCGAAGTTACGCCGGAGCTGGATATTTCAACAAGACAACGACCCAAAACACAGCTCAAAATCTACCCGGGCATTTATGCAGAGGAACAAGTACAATGTTCTGGAATGGCCATCCCAGTCCCCAGACATGAATATCATTGAGAATCTGTGGGGTGATTTGAAGCGGGCTGTCCATGCTCGGCAGCCATAAAACCTAACTGAACTGGATATTTTTTGTAAGGCGGAATGGTCCAAAATACCTTCATCCAGAATCCAGACACTCATTAGAGGCTTATGGGAAGCGTCTAGGGGCTGTTATTTTAGCAAAAGGAGGCTCTACTAAATATTGATGTGATTTTTCTATTGGCGTGCCCAAATTTATGCACCTGTCTAATTTAGTTTTGATGCATATTGCACATTTTCTGTTAATTCAATAAACCTCATTTCACTACTGAAATATTACTGTGTCCATCAGTTATTTGATAGATCAAAATGAAATTGCTGATCCAAACACCCAAAAATTGTCAGGGGTGCCCAAACTTCTTCATACGACTGTACATTTTAGTTTTCATGAATTTTTTCAATATAGCCAATGTTGACTTTGCAGCTGGCCATCAGTGCATTCGGAAAGTATTCAGACCCCTTGACTTTTTCCACATTTTGTTATGTTACAGCCTTATTCTAAAATGGATTGAATTGTTTTTTTTCACTCATTAATCTACACACAATACCCCATAATGACAAAGCAAAAGCAGTTTTTTAGAAATGTTTGCAAATTAAAAATAAAAAAATACTACTTAAATATGACATTTGCATAAGTATTCAGACCCTTTTCTCAGTATTTTGTTGAAGCACCTTTGGCAACAATTACAGCCTCGAGTCTTCTTAGGTATGACGCTACAGGCTTGGAACACCTGTATTTGGGGAGTTTCTCCTATTCTTCTCTGCAGATCCTCTCAAGCTCTGTCAGGTTGGATGGGGAGCTTCGCTGCACAGCTATTTTCAGGTCTCTCCAGAGATGTTCGATCGGGTTCAAGTCCGGGCTCTGGCTTGGCCACTCAGAGACTTGTCTCGAAGCCACTCCTGCGTTGTCTTGGCTGTGTGCTTAGGGTCGTTGTCCTGTTGGAAGGTGAACCTTCGCCCCAGTCTGAGGTCCTGAGCGCTCTGGAGCATGTTTTCATCATGGATCTCTCATCAGACCAGAGAATCTTGTTTCTCATGTTCTGAGAATCCTTTAGGTGCGTTTTGGCAAATTCAAAGCGGGCTGTCATGTGCCTTTTACTGAGGAGTGGCTTCCTTATGGCCGCTCTACAATAAAGGCCTGATTGGTGGAGTGCTGCAGAGATGGTTGCACCTGAGCTCAATTTCAAGTCTCATAGCAAAGGGCCTGAATACTTATGTAAATAAGGTATTGCTGTTATTATTTGTAGTACATTTGCAAAAATGTCTAGACCTGTTTTCACTTGGTCGTGATGGGATATTGTGTGTAGATTGCTGATGAAAACAAGTGATTGAATCAATTTTAGAATAAGGCTGTAACGTAACAAAATGTGGAAAAAGTCGAGGGGTCTGAATCCTTGACTGTGTCTAAGGGGAAATCACTTAGTTCTGCCTCCAGGACAAAAGACCCGTGGCAATAAATGCCAACCTGCTGTTCATTAGGGAAGTTATCCAACATTTAGTTCAATTTCTAACAGAGAGATAAGTAAATGCTCGGTATCGAGTGCCATTTTGCTACATTTTCAGTAAGAAGAACTCACTCTGAAAAATAATAATGCAACGCATGGGACTTCTTTCTTCCTCTCACTCGCCATCCCTCTGGTGAAAGTCTCGCTCTCTTTCTCTGGTAAAAGGGTCTCTCTCTCTCTCTCTCTCTCTCTTTCTCTGGTAAATGTGTCTCTCTCTCTCTCTCTCTCTCTCTCTCTTTCTCTGGTAAAAGTGTCTCTCTCGCTCTTTCTCTCTTTCTCTGGTAAAAGTCTCTCTCTCTCTCTCTTTCTCTGGTAAAAGTGTCTCTCTCTCTCTCTCTCTCTCTTTCTCTGGTAAAAGTGTCTCTCTCGCTCTTTCTCTCTTTCTCTGGTAAAAGTGTCTCTCTCTCTCTCTTTCTCTGGTAAAAGTGTCTCTCTCGCTCTTTCTCTCTTTCTCTGGTAAAAGTGTCTCTCTCTCTCTTTCTCTCTTTCTCTGGTAAGTGTCTCTCTCTCTCTCTCTTTCTCTGGTAAAAGTGTCTCTCTCGCTCTTTCTCTCTTTCTCTGGTAAAAGTGTCTCTCTCTCTCTTTCTCTCTCTCTCTTTCTCTGGTAAAAGTGTCTCTCTCTCTCTCTCTTTCTTTCTCTCTCTCTCTCTCTCTGGTGAAAGTGTTTTTCTCCCTCCCTCTGGTCCTGTGACAGGGCCGTGAGACAGAGACAGTGCACAGAGCCAGGTGAAAGTGTGTGCCACTCAGCCTGTTTATGGACAGACGACAGCTTTATTGTGGATATAAAATTGATGTGTGAGCGTGTGTGTGTGTGTGTGTGTGAGCGTGTGTGTGCCAAGAGGCTGCCTGGTGACAGTTGGGGAACTTCTTTGCTGGCTAACAGCCCACAAACCCTGCTACTGTGCGTGCGTGCGTGTGTGTGTCAGATAAATTCCAAATCAAATTTGTATTTGTCACATGCGCCAAATACAACAGGTGCAGACCTGACAATGAAATGCTTACTTACAAGCCCTTAACCAACGATGCAATTTTAAGAAAAATAAGAGTTGAGAAAATATTGGCTAAATATACTCAAGTTTAAAAAGTAACACAATAAAATAACAATAACGAGGCTATACACAGGGGGTACCGGTACTGAGTCAATGTGCGGGGTTACAGATTATTCGAGGTGATATGTACACATATGTACGGGAGAAGTGACTATGCATAGATAATAAACAGCAAGTAGCAGCAGTCACTACAAAATAGTCCGGGTTTAGTCCCCCGCTCTTTAGCTTAGTGATGAGCTTTGAGGCCACTATGGTGTGTGCGCTCGCGCTCGTGTGCATGCATGTGTGTGGGTGTGTGTGTGTGTGAGTATGTGTCTGTATTACTATTTATTTATACTTCACTTTATCAACTTGTAAATAACCATTTGATGACATAGCACATTTCATAGTACATACCGTTACTGCTAGTTTTACTCCTACTTTTATACTTTTAAATATGTGTTTACCACTACACCTTATTGTGTTACTGTTGTTACTTTTGTGCTCAATGTTCTGATATTTCACCGTTGAGAGGCAGCTTGCAGGTAGGCATGTCATTATATCGCACCATTTACACCCCCACTGTATCCTGTGTAGAGGTTTTATAAACTTGGATTTTGATGGCATTTTTTATTTGATTTGATTCGATTTTTACAGAAAGGATGCTTGGCATTTCAGGAGACAGGGGTGTAGTAAAAAGGGAATGCACCAGTGCTGTGTCTCCGGATATACTGCTGAGAAATGGCATGCCATTGAGCAGGGAACACACCTGCTGGGCAGCAGGAGATGCAGTTCAGTCATTACAGAAAAACAGGCCTTCAAGTTGGTGGTTGAAGATATTTCTGTTGTGCTGGGTATTTGGTGGCATTGATGCAGAGAGAATCTGCCTCTCAGCCAGCTAGGAGTGACGCGAAAAAACAACAACATGCAATTAAGATGACTTTCTGCCAGCATCCAGTCCCACACCCCTACCCGCATCAGTCAGCCTGCTGTCCTCGGCTCCTGTACATGCTACTCCACCACATGGGCCTCTGTCCTCCCCACCTGTGGTCTGATGTTCCTCAGTCAACCTGCTGTCCTCTGCTCCTTACAGGCTTGGCATTCTAGGCCTATTCTGATGGAACCAGCGATCAGTCTATCTGCATTTTCAGCTAAATACAGTTGGAAGTCGGAAGTTTACATGCACCTTAGCCAAATACATTTAAACTCAGTTTTTCACAATTCCTGACATTTAATCCTTGTAAAAAAATCCCCGTCTTAGGTCAGTTAGGATCACCACTTTATTTTAAGAATGTAACATGTCAGAATAATAGTAGAGAGAATGATTTATTCCAGCTTTCATTTCTTTCATCACATTCCCAGTGGGTCAGAAGTTAACATACACTCAATTAGTATTTGGTAGCATTGCCTTTAAATTGTTTAACTTGGGTCAAATGTTTCGGGTAGCCTTTCACAAGCTTCCCACAATAAGTTGGGTGAATTTTGTTCGATTCCCCCTGACAGAGCTGGTGTAACTGAGTCAGGTTTGTAGACCTCCTTGCTCGCACACGCTTTTTCAGTTCTGCCCACAAATGTTCTATAGGATTGAGGTCAGGGCTTTGTGATGGCCACTCCAATACCTTGACTTTGTTGTCCTTAAGCCATTTTGCCACAACTTTGGAAGTATGCTTGTGGTCATTGTCCATTTGGAAGACCCATTTGCGACCAAGCTTTAACTTTCTGACTGATGTCTTGAGATGTTGCTTCAATATATCCACATAATTGTCTTTCCTCATGATGCCATCTATTTTGTGAAGTGCACCAGTCCCTCCTACAGCAAATCACCCCCACAATATGATGCTTCCACCCCTGTGCTTCACGGTTGGGATGGTGTTCCTTCAAACATAACGATGGTCATTATGGCCAAACAGTTCTATTTTTGTTTCACCCGACCAGAGGACATTTCTCCAAAAAGTACGATCTTTGTCCCCATGTGCAGTTGCAAACCGTAGTCTGGCTTTTTTATGGCAGTTTTGGAGCAGTGGCTTCTTCCTTGCTGAGCAGCCTTTCAGGTTATGTCGATATAGGACTCGTTTTACTGGGGATATAAATAATTTTGTACCTGTTTCCTCCAGCATCTTCACATGATCCTTTTCTGTTGTTCTGGGATTGATTTGCACTTCTCGCACCAAAGTACGTTCATCTCTAGGAGACAGAACGCGTCTCCTTCCTGAGCAGTATGACGACTCCGTGGTCTCATGGTGTTTATACTTGCGTACCATTGTTTGTACAGATGAACGTGGTACCTTCAGGCGTTTGTAAATTGCTCCCAAGGATGAACCAAACTTGTGGAAGTCTACAATGTTTTTTCTGAGGTCTTGGCTGATTTCTTTTGATTTTCACATGATGTCAAGCAAAGAGTCCTTGAGTTTGAAGATTTGCCTTGAAATACATCCACAGGTACACCTCCAATTGACTCAAATGATGTCAATTAGCTTATCAGAAGCTTCTAAAGCCATGACATGTATGTAAACTTCTGACCCACTGGAATTGTGACACAGTGAATTATAAGTGAAATAATCTGTCTGTAAACAATTGTTGGAAAAATGACTTGTCATGCACAAAGTAGATGTCCTAACCGACTTGCCTGTGGAGTAGTTGAAAAACTTGTTTTAATGACTCCAACCTAAGTGTATGTAAACTTCCGACTTAAACTAAATATATAATTGTACTTATTTGTGTTTAATTGTTTCTCCCTCTGTGGTGTTTAAATGTATTACTCTTTTTCAAGCTTATACAGCCTCATTTTTCATTGATTTAGGCAGTAGCGGTGCATGTGTAAAATCACTGGGGAAGCCAAGCCTGAATTTTTTTTCTTCCGTATTACAACCTACGTATGTGTTGTGATAATTGCGTTGTTTGTTCTATAACATGTTAGTTCATATGCCTTGACACTGTGATATATAGGCCTAACACCGTACACAACCCGCCCTCACGTCATCATGCGCAAATATATTTTTTTTCCCCCCACACCAAATGTGATCACGACACGCAGGTTAATGTATCAAAACAAACTGAACCAATTATATTAATTTGGGGACAGGTCGAAAAGCATTAAACATTTATGGCAATTTAGCTAGCTAACTATTTTGTCCTGGGATATAAATGTTGAGTTGCTATTTTACCTGAAATACACAAGGTCCTCTACCCGACAATTAATCCACACATAAAACGGTTAACCGAACCGTTTCTAGTCATATCTCCTCCTTCCAGGCTTTTTCTTCTTTGGACTTTAAATGGCGATTGGCATCTAACTGTCATAGTTACCATGACGACCGACCAAACTCAATTCATATTTCAATCACCCACGTGGGTATAACCAATGAGGAGATGGCACGTGTGTATATGCTTCTACAAACCAATGAGGAGATGGGAGAGGCAGGACTTGCATCGTGTTCAGCGCCACAAATAGAAGTGACTTCTATTTTAGCCCTTGGCAACGCAGATGCTCATTGGCGCTAGAGCAGTGTGGGTGCAATAATTGAATAACGTATGTTTAAATTTATTTTGCAGCGCTCGCATTGTGGTCAGCATGGAAGGCAGAATAAATTCAACCACACCTTTATTTCATCACTAAAAGATACCAAAAACGATTTAGTCCAATCAACGTGAACTAAATATGATGTGGCTGTCCATGGCACTGATTTCTGTGGGTGGGTGCAAGTATAAAAAACATGTTGACTCACCCTACTTGTAGAGAAATGCCAATGCCGTTCTTCTCTCTTTCATGTTGCCTAAACGGTCTTTGACTCTGTCATACACGTTTTTAGTTTTTGTTGTCCTAGTCTACCTGGCTAAAATGCTTGCTCTCTAGCCTAACTTCCTTTCAGGGGCAACAATGCGCCAGGCCAGCTAGATAACATTACATCTACATCTAGCTACTTATTGAACTTCCATCCTCTCAGGCCAGGGGCACAACAGTGTACAAATTAATGATTGGATCAGAATCACCGTTATAATAATTTACCATTACGGAGAATTAAGTAAAACCACAAGCTAACTAGCCACCGGAGGACAACGACACAACGAGATGCAACAATGACGTTGGGCTTCTACGGTGATGTGATTGGTGTGAAGCCAAATCCAAACAGGCTTCCCTTGACACTTTTTTTTTTTGGTGCACCAGGACCAATGTTACCTCCAATTATTTTCAGCACTTATTTTTTATTTTTTTTTATCAAGAGAAGCCAAGTGCTCGCTGGCTTTCATTGCATTCAATGCTACGGGCAGCAACAATGTCATACTCTTTTTGACCAGACAGCATCGATGGGCTACACATACAGAGACAAAGGGGCGCTGTTTCGTTCGCTTGGATGCTTCCTCCGGTGAGATGTATTCAGCCTCTTGTGAATTGAAAGATATTTATGAAACACTGCGAGACAAAATATATTCATTATTTTGTATGTTTTTTTTTTTCTTGGTCATTATTTGGGGAAGCCTGGCTTCCCTTGGCAACCATGAATACATGCCACTGGATGTATGCTATTAGTCAACAGTATTCTTCCCTTCCTCTTAATTCACTCTGAGCACAAAAACCCTTAGCCGAATGCTCTAATTACATTTTGATGAAATTAATGTCAGTATTTGAATGCTCCCTTGTATAAACTATTGCTTTTTCTTGTGTCCCGTGTGCATATTTAAAACTCGTGTTGGGTCCACTGATTTCAAACAATTGGATTATATTTCTGGTTCTTCCTCCAATTCTCTGTCTTCTATTATTTCCTTGATTAACAATCAAAACAACTTAGCGAACAGTTACTGTTTCCATTTAAACCTGATCTTATATCAATAGACGAAGCCCTTCCTCTTAATTGGGACAAACAACATGTATTCTCCTGTGGTGTATTGGTTCACACATTTACCCTTCTAAGTTTAAATCCTGACATGGGTGAGGGGTTTTGACAAAAAGAGACAGATTCTTATATTCAAAGTGATGGATGCTGATGACAGATTTACAGGGTGAGAGGAGTGAGGATAGTCGGAAGAAGCCTGATGGTTTTCTGCGAACAGATTTTGACGGTAAAATAATCCGAAGCTAAATACAGCAACCCGTGTTATGATTGGATGTCGGCTTCGGCGAGTCTGACCCCCCCCCAATTCTCTACAATTATGAATTATTGGTTGCGCAACCTCGATCGATGAGCTATAGGTTTAGCCTAGTGGTTAGCGAGTTGGGCCGGTAACCCGGAAGGTCGCTAGGTCGAATCCCCGAGCCGACAAGGTGAAAAATCTGCCCACGTGCCCTTGAGCATGGCACTTACCCATAATTGCTCTAGGGTCTGCATTGATAATAACAGACCCTGGCCGTGACCACACTCTCCGAGGGTGTCTCAGGGAGATATGAAAAAGAAAAAAAAACATTTCCAATTCACACGTGTGTTAATACACTTCTGCATGTGTGAAATACGACAAATATAAGCACCAATCAAATTATTGTTGTCTTTATTTTTGGTCTCCTTTTTCTCTTCTCTTCTTTGACAGCAGCTTTTCTCTCTTCTCTATGGGAAAATAGTCTGTGGGGTCTTCAATAATACTATGTAACTGTTACAGTATTTATATAGAGTATATTACAGTATTTCATGTGCTTATCTTCAGCAGCAGCATATTATCTCAATGGAAAGCAGCTCTTCTCTCTCTCTCCTCTATAGACCAATTATCAGTGTTAGTATATGTTAGCTGAGTCTGTAATCACTCTCCAGTAGCTAGTACCAAGATCATCTCCAGACCTAACCACTTAGTTGTAATTTATACAAATACTACCAGGGCTCCACTGTTGTGGAATTATTATTAAAAATAAACGTCTCTTGTCGGTTCAGGCCAGTACTGAGCTAACACCGAGTTAACACTCTGTCTCTCTGTCTGTCAGTCTCAGGCTGTGGAGGAGTAACTTGAAACCCTCAGCACCAGCTTGGCAGTTAAGCTGAAAAAGGAAAGCAAAGAAATGAAAGTCTTCCCATCTGTAACTTAGTTCCCAAAACACTTCCTTGGTTTTGATATTGATAGTGGAGGAATAAAGGATGTTGTAAAGAGAAAAGGGAAGTTGCACATTACAGGTATCACTTTTAGCGTAGAAATACTGTAGCTACATTTACTTAGTGATTACTGGGTTAAATCAAGTTTTTTTTAATGAAGTAATTGTCCGTTTCCGTAAAAGTGTGTGTGTGTGTGTGTGTGTGTGTGTGTGTGTGTGTATATGCAAGTGGTTGTGACTGGTACGTCTGTGTGAAATGCCTCCGCGGCACTCATCTTGCTGCGTTGTGTGGCGCCACGTCGTTCGGCTGAGTGCGGGAGCGGGGAGCATGCTTCATTCATCTGCTAAGTGGTTGTGTCTGGAGCCGAACAACAACAAAAAAACAGCCAGTATATTTTCAGCCTTCACCTTATAACAGCCTCTCTCTCTCTCAGACAGTATATTTTCAGCCTTCACGTTATAACAGCCTCTCTCTCTCTCTCAGACAGTATATTTTCAGCCTTCACGTTATAACAGCCTCTCTCTCTCTCTCAGACAGTATATTCTCAGCCTTCCGATTCAAACAGTCTTTCAACCAGCCAGCCAGTATATTCTCAGCCCGCCCCTCTCTCCGTTAGCCACTATTATTATCAGCCTCCAGCTAGATTCATAGCTGCGTCACCCTGCATTAGGGGCTTTTTAAAGTCCTGTGGGTTAACCACCTCCAGAAGCCCTGATATCCTCCTCCTTCTCACTCCCCTCAGGTTGCCCGGCAGAACCAAATCACTTTCCTGCTTCTCTGTTCTACCTCCTCCTCTTCTTCGTTTACTTTAGTTGGGCTTGATTGAGCTTGCCAGGCGCAATCAACCCCCCCCCCCCCCCCCAAAGAAAAGAAAATATTCCCAAATCATGTAAACCGCACACATCGGGGGCAATCCAGGCAGTCTCAAACCAAACACTCCACGTATTTGTAAGATTTCAAATAGTAGTTGAACCCAGGTCTATGCAATTCAGTAGTTTCATATGAACAGTCGGTGTGTTTAGTGGTTATGTCCGATTTAGTTGTTGATGACCTCTAGAAGAACAGTGTTTTTGTGACGTAACCTGACCGGTGTGCCTTGAGTCCTATTTGTGCTCCCTTGGGTTTCTCTTCCAGGCAATGTCAAGGTTACAACAGTCACTGGGGAAACAGCAATATTTGCAGATGAAGCATGCAGGTTGTTTACTGGTTGTTGAAGAGGGAGAGAATGTCCTGCTTGTGACCCCTCCTATTTCTCATGGTACAGCAGGTGTGAGACCGAACCAGAGCAACATTGGCCTAATCAACACATGATTCAAGGGTCTCTCAACCACAAATACTGGTTGTTGTCGACAAGATTTAGCGCATTGCCATATTTCAATTGAATTCATTAGCACTCTTATCTTGTTCATCTCGTCTTGTTTGTCATCTTACGGCTCCATTACCTGATTTGCCTTGTTTCTCGCTTTGTGTTGTCATTTTGAGCATTTAAAACAGATGGATGCTATGGGTTTAGGAAGGTTAAGTTTTATGAAAATCTAAGACTAACCACTGACTATGTACGCTCTCTGTCACACACACACACACACACACACACACACTGGCCAGCTGGGCCCACAGTAGCCTCCGTAGCCGTGGGAGAAAATTTGTTTAGGAAAGCCAAAAAGGGACTTAGTGTGTATTTTACATTTAAAATCAAATCAGGATTCAAATGAACCTCGGTCACATAAGCTCTGAGTTTGTCTGTAGCAAATGTCAGTCCTCCTTTCTCACCTGGTGGCTATGTCGGCTGACCACACCCGGGAAATCTGTGGTTGGCATTTGCATGGACAAACAAGACACCAGACCAAGATCTTCCGTCCTTCTGTCTATGTGAAACAATTGGTAACATTTTACTACGGATGACAAGTGCAATCCTTTATTATGGGGCTTTACACGGCTTTGTGAGACTTGTCACGGGCATGTTTCCCTCCCTCCTAATGTCGTATTGTCATCTCGTAATGATCCGGACTAAATAACCGCCATTTTGAGCAGTTCCAAAGTTATTAAGCTTCGTACCTGTCGGTTTTAAGTGTTGCCAAACAACCCTACTAAAACAGCCATCCATTTTGACCCCGATTTATAAGAGGGAGAGGATACAGCCTACAGAATGTGTATGTCTTAGAGTGTATGGGTGTATGGATACAGAACACGTGTATGCGTGTGGACAGAGGGGACAGGGTGGTGTAGCCAGCGTGACTGATGGTATAGGAACCCCTGCTTCTCTATTGTGGAAACACGCCTCGGAAGACAACCCTCAGAGATGTTATCGGGTTTTTTTGGGCTACAGGTGTCAATGTTATGGTTTCAGAAACTAGAGATTTAGCTAGTGATAGTACCCCTAGAGCAGAACAGGGCAGTCTACTTTGTCTGTCACACTGAACCACAGCTCATTCTGAAAACACACACATTCAAATGAGCGAGGGGGGGGGCACACACACTCTATTCCATCAACACCTGAGGTTTTATTAAAGACTATCCCGCCTAGTAATCAGGCAGTATCATAGAGGTCATAACATCATGGTTGGTACAGGTGATGGTAACTGTACTTCCTCTAGTTGTTTATGCAGGTTTCACACCAACTACTGTCTCACGCGTAATGATCATACATGCCTTAGAGCTATTGAAAGACAATGGCGGTCCTTCAGCCATGCAAATGTGCACGTGGTTTATCAACTTCAAGTCATCAAGATGGGAAAATGTGGCTGACTGTCACAAAAGGATTGCAGAAGTTGATATCTTCTGTGGAACTTTCGTTTCCATTCCAAGAAACAAATTTCACTGCAAACCTCAGATAGGACGAATGTTACAATAGTGAGTCTGAGTGGAGTGTCTGTTTGAATGAATAGGGTTTATCATCCCAGCAATTAAATAGGTAAGATTGGCTTCCAGTGCAGCATTGTGACAAAGACTGGTGTCAGGTTCACGTTTATATAACTAGATTGCACGGTTTATTTGCTTATCAGACAACTGACTGAGGTCACTTTTAGCGTACCTAAACCAGCACTTCATTTTAGGAAGCAACTCTATATATTGTTATCCCTAAAGAGGACAATAATACTATATTTCACTTAAAAAGCCAATCCGCTGTTGAAACAATAACAAACTGGTGAAAAGCTGAGGGATGGGGATGGAGAAATGTAACCACTCTCAAATTCATAAACTGAGCTATGGATGCCAGGACTGAACGTTCACGATATCACAATTATCTTTTTAACTGTGTTTTGAGGCTAAACAGTGTTTGTTTACATTTACAATGTTTACAGACATTGGAGTAAAACAAGCTTATATTTTGGGTTCTGATGTGACAGTTGAACTAAGCTCGTGAGAGGCATTTATACGGTCTATTCTTCAAGAATCAATGTATATGTATCATTAATTTATAAGTAAAAAAAATGGATGTAGCAACTCCAGATTGTCCCTTTGATTTGAGAAAATAATGTTTGTTTTCACATTTTCTGATCATTTCCACAAATAAATGTTTAGTCGTAAATTAAATAGGGGTATGTTCTCCAACCACTTCATCTTATGAATAAAGACACTTCCAAGAAAAATAAGCTAATTAACTATGAAAATGTCATTGGGCCCAATTGGTTCAAAATATCAGAATATTCCAAATAAACATTAAGTGATTTCCCTTAAAGTGAAACTGGCAGCGTTTTAGCAACATGATATCTTAATCAAATCTGTTTCATATACACCCCCAGACAGAATGTGACACCTACTTTTTCATTTTCTGAGAACACTTAGATATGGTTGATTTCACGTTTGCATAAATTCATAGAATGTTTGGAATGACGTAGGTAGCTAGCTAACATTAGGTTATGTGTTTTTAGCTTGCCAAAGCTAATAAATAACTACATAAATGGATACGCTAGCCCAGGGGTGTCAAACTCAGTCAGCTCATGGGCCTTATTGAAAGAACAATGAATTAGCCTCCAGACATGTTTTTGTAAAAGAAAACTGCATCTTCGACTCAAACTGGGCATTGTTTTATTTGAAAAAAATGTGGCCCTTTATAATGTCAAATTATGTACATGTATATAGTATTTTAACATTACAACAAAATAAGAGAGAAATCATATTTGCCAAGCCTTTGCTGCTATGCTTGCAGAATATGCATAATATGTTGCGAACCTAATCAAAAAGTATTTAACAATTCCAAATAACAAAAAACGTAGCTGTACGTTTTAAGGTTTAAACTTATAACATGTGTTTTTTGTTATTTTTTGCACTGCATGGGATCACTGGTGCAGTTGAATGCAACATTGTTGTATGATGCGCTCAAAATGTCTTGTAGTTGAGTTGCCAGCCTAGGCTACTGCTCAAATACTGCTTTGTTAGGCCTATATGTTTCTCCTTTGCATGGTGTTTTGTTGTAGCTTATGTTTTTTGGGTTATTCATTGTCAAGCTTTAAAAACCGAAGCCGGACTGCGAACTGTTGCATGTGTCTGTGCACTTTCCCTCCACTGCGCGGTTAACGGGACACGCAAAAGCAGCGCAGTTGAAGTTGAATTCACCAATGCAAGCGCATAAGGCTGTAATTTCAGAAAGTAGATGACTCAACTGTTGACTCATTTGTACTCGCTTGTGTGTCCCTCTATTAGCTACGTTATGACTGACGTGTGATCGTTTGATTGTATTTTGTTGAATTGTATTTACATACCCAGCCTTATTTACAGTTATCTGTTTTTGTTCTAAGTCAAACTGAAACAGTGGAGTCAGCAAACAATGTATTGGTGAATTATATTAATCATCCATTTAAACGTATCTATCTATTCTGCCAACAATGCCTTTCTATATATCACGGAATTTGGAGTCAAATATAACCTATTTTTAGTCTGTTTCATATCTGCAAAGTAGTTAAAAAGCTGTTAGTTCCACTTTTAAAATAAAGTATTCTAAATCCATCCAGAATCTTCTGATTTGAGAAAAGTTTATTCTCCAGGTGAGATGAGGGCAGTGGAAAGGTAGGACCCTAAATGGCAGGTAATCCAAGAACGAAACAAGGAGACAGCCAGTGCTTCAATTAGTATCAGATATTCAACTTGATACCAGAGGTCTCTTGGAATAATCTAAACCTGTCCCCTAAATGCAAGCAGGTGGGGACCATGTTTACTGTTATACTTAAGGTATAAAGGAGTAGACCTGTTCTACCGGTCTTGATTTGTTTTGAGGCAGTCGGTCAATTTGGAGTGAAAGGGAAGGCCAGTGGGGTGCTTGTGGAGGTTTATACAGTGTTACCTACAGAGTAACCAACACATACCTGGGTTCAAATACTATTTGAAATCTTTCAAATACTTTGAGTGTTCGCTTTGGAATGCCAGGTGGGTAGTGGTTGCACTTTTGGGATGTTTCCATTGGTTATATTTCATTAGGCAAGCTTAATCAAGCACCGGCGGTTTTAGAAACGTTCAGGATGTGGTATACATTCAGGATGTGGTATACGTTCAGGATGTGGTATACGTTCAGGATGTGGTATACGTTCAGGATGTGGTATACGTTCAGGATGTGGTATACGTTCAGGATGTGGTATACGTTCAGGATGTGGTATACGTTCAGGATGTGGTATACGTTCAGGATGTGGTATATGTTCAGGATGTGGTATATGTTCAGGATGTGGTATATGTTCAGGATGTGGTATACGTTCAGGATGTGGTATACGTTCAGGATGTGGTATGTTGTCACATAAGGACAGGTGTGGAGGAGCTGCTAATTCATACAGTTCTGAAATGTGCATATGTAACCGATGTGAAATGGCTAGCTAGTTAGCGGAGTGCACGCTAATAGCGTTTCAATCGTTGACGTCACTCGCTCTGAGACCTTGAAGTAGTTGTTCCCCTTGCAGAGGGCCGTGGCTTTTGTGGCGCGATGGGGTAACGATGCTTCGAGGGTGGCTGTTGTCTATGTGTGCAGAAGGTCCCTGGTTCGAGCCCAGGTAGGGGCGAGGAGAGGGACGGAAGCTATACTGTTACACATACAACACCTTTTTGTGCTTTCTTTGCAGAAATAGGTAACATACGAGTCATTCCATGTCATTTTAGAAGGCCACTTCACACAGATTGTTCTGAAATTGTTGATGTAGGTAGAAACAGCTAAGATTAGCATTCCTGAAACATTATTTTGTTGAAATTTAATATGATCTCTGAGAAATTAAGCTCATTTGATTGCACCCAAATTAGCCATTTTTATTGAAAGTATTATTTTTTTATCGGATTCCTCATGTCTTACTCATTATTAGGAAGAATGATGGTCCAAATTGGATATGAAATATCGAAGATTATATGAATCTAATGAATTAAAATATACCATTTGGGTGCAATCAATTAGCTTAATTTGTCAGAGATCAAATGATATTTCAACAAAAATAATGTTTCAGGAATGCTACTCTTATCTGTTTCTAACTTGGGAAATGTCTTCAGAACATTCTGAGATGGTGGGTGTCCATACTCTTTCTTGTGCTTTTTAGGTGGAGAAGGTTTCCCATACATACATACATACATACATACATACATACATACATACATACATACATACATACATACATACGTACAGTACAGTACATAGGCATGATTGACAGCAGGGTAACGTAAGCACAGTTTGGACCACTATCCACCAGTATATTCCACCTTAAAGAGCAATAATAGCCATAGGCAGGTCAAGGTAAGGTAAAGGTGGTGACGAGATCTACATCTTGTACACTAATAGTTGTACTAGTTCCCATCCTGACAGACACCTCGTTAAGTGATGACACAGCTGATGACACAGCCTTCCTTGATCAGCCTTGTTGCATGTTGACGAGAACAAACATGGCCTAAATGGCTTTGTAGAGCCGGTGTGACGAATCACACATGGTCCTCAATACCAACAAGACCAAAGGGATGTTAGTAGACTTCAGGATGCGTACAACACCTACCTCTGCAACATCTATCAGAGGACAGAACATAGAGATGGTAGAGGAATAGAAATATCTGGGTGTCATCTTGGACAATGAGCTTCGGTGGAGTAAATGTACAGACTTGATCTACAACAAGAGCCAACAGAGACTGTACTTTCTCAAAAAGCTGGAATCTTTTCATGTTAATATACTGTACTATACTGACTCTGTTTTACAAATATTTCACTGAGGGTATTTTAACTTTTTGTATTGTTTGTTGGTTTGGCAATGCCACTGTCAGCCAGAGGAATATGCTGAGAAGGATTATCACCACAGCAAGCAAGGTACTTGGAGTCAAACAGACAGGCATGGATGAGATCTTTAAGGTCAGGGCCCTCCCCAAGGTACTTGGAGTCAAACAGACAGGCCTGGATGAGATCTTTAAGGTCAGGGCCCTCCGCAAGGTACTTGGAGTCAAACAGACAGGCATGGATGAGATCTTTAAGGTCAGGGCCCTCCCCAAGGTACTTGGAGTCAAACAGACAGGCATGGATGAGATCTTTAAGGTCAGGGCCCTCCCCAAGGTACTTGGAGTCAAACAGACAGGCCTGGATGAGATCTATAAGGTCAGGGCCCTCCGCAAGATACTTGGAGTCAAACAGACAGGCATGGATGAGATCTTTAAGGTCAGGGCCCTCCCCAAGGTACTTGGAGTCAAACAGACAGGCCTGGATGAGATCTTTAAGGTCAGGGCCCTCCGCAAGGCTCACAAAATCAGTTTAGACCTAAGTCACCCCCTGTACCCAGACTTTTAACGAATCCCCTCTGGGCGCAGGTATAGGGCACCCCTCGGCAGGAAAAGCGGAACTAGACAATCATTTGTGCCAGGTGTGTTATCCCTCCTAAACAGCTCAGGCTAATGTTCCTATCCACCCAGTAAGTCCAGCAGGCTAATGTTCCTATCCACCCAGTAAGGCCAGCAGGCTAATGTTCCTATCAACCCAGTAAGACCAGCAGGCTAATGTTCCTATCCACCCAGTAAGGCCAGCAGGCTAATGTTCCTATCAACCCAGTAAGACCAGCAGGCTAATGTTCCTATCCACCCAGTAAGGCCAGCAGGCTAATGTTCCTATCCACCCAGTAAGGCCAGCAGGCTAATGTTCCTATCAACCCAGTAAGGCCAACAGGCTAATGTTCCTATCCACCCAGTAAGGCCAGCAGGCTAATGTTCCTATCCACCCAGTAAGGCCAGCAGGCTAATGTTCCTATCCTCCCAGTAAGGCCAGCAGGCTAATGTTCCTATCAACCCAGTAAGGCCAGCAGGCTAATGTTCCTATCCACCCAGTAAGGCCAGCAGGCTAATGTTCCTATCCACCCAGTAAGGCCAGCAGGCTAATGTTCCTATCCACCCAGTAAGGCCAGCAGGCTAATGTTCCTATCCACCCAGTAAGGCCAGCAGGCTAATGTTCCTATCCACCCAGTAAGGCCAGCAGGCTAATGTTCCTATCCACCCAGTAAGGCCAGCAGGCTAATGTTCCTATCCACCCAGTAAGGCCAGCAGGCTAATGTTCCTATAGACTCAGTAAGACCAGCAGGCTAATGTTCCTATCCACCCAGTAAGGCCAGCAGGCTAATGTTCCTATCCACCCAGTAAGGCCAGCAGGCTAATGTTCCTATCCACCCAGTAAGGCCAGCAGGCTAATGTTCCTATCCACCCAGTAAGGCCAGCAGGCTAATGTTCCTATCAACCCAGTAAGGCCAGCAGGCTAATGTTCCTATCCACCCAGTAAGGCCAGCAGGCTAATGTTCCTATCAACCCAGTAAGGCCAGCAGGCTAATGTTCCTATCCACCCAGTAAGACCAGCAGGCTAATGTTCCTATCCACCCAGTAAGGCCAGCAGGCTACTGTTCCTATCCACTCAGTAAGGCCAGCAGGCTAATGTTCCTATCCACCCAGTAAGACCAGCAGGCTAATATTCCTATCCACCCAGTAAGACCAGCAGGCTAATGTTCCTATCCACCCAGTAAGGCCAGCAGGCTAATGTTCCTATCCTCCCAGTAAGGCCAGCAGGCTAATGTTCCTATAGACTCAGTAAGGCCAGCAGGCTAATGTTCCTATCCTCCCAGTAAGGCAGCAGGCTAATGTTCCTATCCACCCAGTAAGGCCAGCAGGCTAATATTCCTATCCTCCCAGTAAGGCCAGCAGGCTAATGTTCCTATAGACTCAGTAAGGCCAGCAGGCTAATGTTCCTATCCTCCCAGTAAGGCCAGCAGGCTAATGTTCCTATCCTCCCAGTAAGGCCAGCAGGCTAATGTTCCTATCCTCCCAGTAAGGCCAGCAGGCTAATGTTCCTATAGACTCAGTAAGGCCAGCAGGCTAATATTCCTATCCTCCCAGTAAGGCCAGCAGGCTAATGTTCCTATCCTCCCAGTAAGGCCAGCAGGCTAGTCTCTTTTTATTGGTATGTAACTGTTATGAAAGTTGTATTGTCAAGTTGTACTAGTTGTCATGTTGTGTCATGTCTAATGCTCATTTTATTATTCTCTCGACAGTATATATGGCTTCTATAAGGGGATCCTCCCTCCAATCCTGGCTGAGACCCCAAAGAGAGCAGTTAAGGTAAGGCACAGGAAGTGCGACGCTGTTCACCACGTGCATGGTCGACGCGTCAGGTGGCGTCACCCCTACGCAATGCTCGTCCCTCAGTGCAGGTGGAATCGCCACGGTATCTGACGTAAGACAACGCAACACATGCCCACTAGAGCTGTGGGTGAATCACCTGTGTGACAACCCAGTAGGTTGTGTTCATTAGGGCCCATCATAGCAAAACGTTTTGCAATGGACCACCAAAATGAGGGCTTGTTATTGGACATGTTCAAATAGTACCTCCCTGTTTCACTCCATTTCCGAGTGTCTTCTTCCATTTCATGCTGAACACACCCCGGCTGGAGTTCCACACTTCTACTGTGTGAAAGTCTTCCCCAAGCGTGCTCGCTACTGCTGACATCCAGGGAACACAGCACACACAACCTCCTCTGGGTCACTAGTTCTGGTATCTGCTGCTGCTGCCTCTGGGAATAGTAAAGTGTTGTGATGGTGAGACACGTGCACAACAAACAGACGCAGCAGCGCCTCTCTCTGTCAGTGCCACGGTTGTGTTCATTAGGCACCAAATGGAAGAAAACTGATGAAACCGGGAGGGACTACACCTGAATTGACCAATAAGAAATATGGTTGTTTTTCCGTTGTAAAGCATTTTACCTACCTCCCCTTCCTCTTGTAATGACGTGTGCGTGAGTGTGTGCGTGCGTAAATACTCTCATCGAGTAGACGGACAAATCACTTACCGAGCTAGAGCTGGCTGTGCGATTGTAGGGGGAAATTCATGTGAATTATAGGAAAGATTCACCCATTTTTTTTAAATGTTATATCGTTTTTGTACATCTCAAATGATGCAAAACTCATCATACCGGCTGTATATCTGCCTGCTTGAATTGCGACTAGCTCAGATACACATAAAACTAAAACAAATTACCCCGGGAATAGATAGAACATCACTCAGAGATGCACAAAAACAACATAACATTCAACATGGGTCAATCGTTCCTTTAAACAGCAGATGAAATGGCCTCTGCAGGGCCTTTTGCCCTGACCTCAGATAAACACATCTACTGATTTGTCGCCAGGCCGACGCTCCTGTTTCGTTGTACATGTAATACAGGAAAGAGATAGGAAGTGACTCTATTTTGTGACTCTATTATTGGTTCAAATCTTGTTCAAAAGTATACGGTGCCTTCAGAAAGTATTCACACCCCTGGACTTTTCCCACATTTTGTTGTGTTACAGACTGAATTTTAAATTGAGATGTATTTATTTTTGTCACTAGCTTACACAAAATACCCCATCATGTCAAAGTGGAATAGTGTTTTTCAAAAAATGTTTTACAAATGAATAGAAAATGAAAAGCTGAAATGTCTTGAGTCAATAAGTATCCAAACCCTTTTCTATGGCAAGCCTAAATGCGTTCAGGAGTAAAGATTTGTTGAACAATTCCCATAACAAGTTGCATGGACTCTGTGTGCAGTAATAGCGTTTAACGTGATGTTTGAATGACTAACTCATCTCTGTACCCCAAACATACAATTATCTGTAAGGCCCCTCAGTCGAGCAGTGAATTTCAAACACAGATTCAACCACAAAGACCAGGGAGGTTTTACAATGCCTTGCATAGAAGGGATGGGTAAAGATAAAATAATTAAATGTATCACTAGCCACTTTAAACAATGCCACTTTATATAATGTTCTCATACCCTACATTACTCATCTCATATGTATATACTGTACTCTATACCATCTACTGCATCTTGCCATCTTGATGTAATGTATCACTAGCCACTTTAAACATTGCTGCTTTATATGTTTTCACACCCTACATTACTCATCTCATATGTATATACTGTACTCTATACCATCTACTGCATCTTGCCTACGCCGTTCGGCCATCACTCATTTAATTATTTTTATGTACACATTCGTATTCATTCCTTTACACTTGTGTGTATAAGGTAGTTGTTGTGAAATTGTTAGGTTATATTACTTGTTAGATATTACTGCATGGTCGGAACTAGAAGCACAAGCATTTCGCTACACTCGCATTAACACCTGCTGTATGTGACAAATACATTTGATTTGATAAGCAGACAGTGAATATCCCTTTTGAGCATGGTGAAGTTATTAATTACACTTTGGATGGTGTATCAATACACCCAGTCACTACAAAGATACAAGCGTCCTTCTGAACTCAGTTACCGGAGAGGAAGGAAACCCCTCAATGGTGACTTTAAAACAGCTAGAGTTTAATGGCTGTTATAGGAGAAAACTGTAGTTACTACACAATACTAACCTAATTCACAGAGTGAAAAGGAAGTCTGTACAGAATACAAATATTCCAAAACATGCATCCTGTTTGCAACAAGGCACTAAAGTAATACATAAAAAAATGTGGCAAAGCAATTCACTTCTTGTCCTGAATACAAAGTTTTATGTTTGGGGCAAATCCAATATGACACATTACCGAGTACCACTCTCCATATTTTCAAGCATAGTGGTGGTTGCATCATGTTATGGGTATGCTTGTAATTATTAAGGTCTGGGGAGTTTTTCAGGATAAAAAAAGAAACGGAATGGAGCTAAGCACATGCAAAATCCTAGAGGAAAACCTGGTTCAGTCTACTTTCCACCAGACACTGGGAGATTAATTCACGTTTTCAGACAATATCCTAAAACACAAGGCCAAATCTACACTGGAGTTTCTTACCAAGAAGACAGTGAATGTCCTGAGTGGCCGAGTTACAGTTTTTAATTAAATCTACTTGAAAATCTATGACAATACCTGAAAATGGTTGACTAGCAATGATCAACAACAGATTTGTTGATAATTTTGAAAATAATAATGGGCAAATGTTGCACAACCCAGGTGTGGAAAGCTCTTCGAGACTTACCCAGAAAGAGTCACAGCTGTAATCACTGCCAAAGGTGCTTCTACAAAGTATTGACTCAGGGTTGTGAATACTAATGTAAATGAGATGGTGTATTTTCAATAAGTTTGCAAAAATGTTTTTAAAAATGTTCTCACTTTGTCGTTATGGGTCAAGGGGTATGAATCAAGGGGTATGAATACTTTCTGAAGGCACGGTCTGTGTGCATCATAGTGGGCATACATGTAAGTGCAAGTTTTGTGACCGTTGTGTGTCTTTATGTAATGAGTCTGTCTATAACTTCCTCCTCCTGGCTTGGACACCTCCTTTATCTCCATCTCTTCTCTCCGTAGTTCTTCACCTTCGAACAGTACAAGAAGCTGCTGAGTCTCACCGGTCTGCCCGCTGGCCTAGTAAGTTACCCAAACACACACACACACACAACTATGTGCCGTGATTTTTCACTTCAGATTTTACACACACAAAACAAAAGCACCCAAGTATATCTAACCCCATCACTCAAACCCCGATAGATGGACACCCATTGACTGACCGTCAACATTCTTACCTTGACTAAGATTTTTCTTCTGGCTGACTCTGTGAGTCAGATGTGTAACTGAGACAGAGTCACCTCTACAAGGAATGACCCCGCCTCCCCACCCAGCATCCATTCAGCTGACAGATGTGTGTCAGGTGTGATTTCTGTGTGATTGATGGCCTACCTGTGCTAACCCGTACCTGTACGCACTTCACAATGACTAGCCTAGCTGTACCTGATCTGGCACCGCGTAACTACCGCAGCGTGTTTGCATAGCCATCCACTGAGAAATGTTTACCTGTCCCATCAATCACTCCTCTCCACCTCCTCCACCCCCTTCAGTCTCTCCTCCCGACCTCCCCCTCCTCTCTAAGCCTCCCACAACCAACCCCACCCTCCCCTCTAAGCCTCCCACAACCAACCCCACACTCCCCTCAGGCACTGTGTGGTTCTGTAAAGTAACGTCATTAGTAATGAATTAGTGAGTGGGTGGGTGGGTGGGTGAGGGATGTGTGTGTGGGATGGGGGGGGGTGTTTGTGTGCTCGCCCCAGGTCAGGACCCATCCTCACAGACAGACAGACGGACAGACTCAGCCACTTCTTCCTCTCTACCTTCTTATTGCTGCTATTCCTCCCTCCATCATCAATCACACTGAGGCTGTTCAGCTGCATACCCTGAACAGGATGACACACACACACACACACATGCTCAAACACACATACAGTACAAAACACACATACCGTACAAAACACACACACAGGTACAGGGGCACTTGACAGACAGACAGACAGACAGGAGGACAAAACAAGAGGGAGTAATGACCTGCAGACTTGTTCCTGACGTTTTCCGATTACGCCTGTCCCAGAGCACGCACACGCATGCAGTACAAGCCACACACGCATCGCGCAAAAAAAAACATGCATACACACACCTGGACCTGCACCTGGACTAGAGGAATACCTATGTCAGAATGGTGTTCATCGAGTATAGTTCTGCTTTCAATACTATAGTGGCCTCCAAGCTTGTCACTGAGCTCAGGGCCCTGGGTCTGAACCCCTCTCTGTGCAACTGGGTCCTAGACGTACTAACGGACTGACGCCAGGTGGTGAGGATAGGCAACATCTCCGCCACGCTGATCCTCAACACGGGGGTCCCACAGGGTTGTGTGCTCTTCCCCCTCCTGTACTCCCTGTTCCCCCACGACTACGTGGCTACGCACAATCTCAAACTCAATCATCTGACGACATGATAGTGGTAGGCCTGATTACCAACAACGACGAGACAACCTACAGGTTAGATCCCTGGCGGAAAATAGCCTCTCCCTCAATGTCCGCAGTGGAGAGGGTCAAAAGCTTCATGTTCCTTGGCGTGAACATCACTGAGGACCTGAAAGAGTCCCATCATACTGACACCGTGGTGAAGAATGCACAACAGCGCCTCTTCAACCTCAGGCGGCTGAAGAAATTCTGCATGCTGTATCACAACCGACTATGATTGGGAGTCCCATAGGGTGGCGCACAATTGGCCCAGCGTCGTCATTGTAAATAATAATTTATTCTTAACTGACTCACCTAGTTAAATTAAGGTAAAAAATAAATAAATACAAAAAAACATTTAAAAGACCTTAAACTCTAACAGATGCACCATTGAGAGCATTCTGTCGGGCTGCATCCCCGCCTGGTATGGCGATTGCACCTCCTTCAACCGCTGGTGCGGTCAGCCCAACGCATCGCCAGAGGCACACTGTCTGCCCTCCAAGACAGTTACAGCATGCTGTGTCAAAGGAAGGCCAAGAAGATCATTAAGGACCTCAGCCAGCCGAGCCACAGTTCACTCTACTATCATCTAGTAGACCGAGACAGTACAGGACCGAGAGACTGAGAAACAGCTAATATCACCAGAACATCAAACTGTTAAACAGCCATCGGTAGCCGGCTTCCTGCCTGGTGCTCAGCTCTGCACCTTGAGACTAATGCCCCATCTATATAAAGTTGTTTATGTACTGTTGTTCACTCGCTGTGTATGTGCAGTTGAAGTCGGAAGTTTACATAAACGTAGGTTGCAGTCATTAAAACTCGTTTTTCAACCACTCCACAAATGTCTTGTTAAACTATAGTTTTGGCAAGTCAGTTAGGACATCTACTTTGTGCATGACACATTATTTCACTTATAATTGCAGTGGGTCAGAAGTTTACATACACTAAGTTGACTTTAAACAGCTTGGAAAATTCCAGAAAAGGATGTCATGGCTTTAGAAGCTTCTGATAGGCTAATTGACATCATTTGAGTCAATTGAAGGTGTACCTGTGGATGTATTTCAAGGCAAACCTTCAAACTCACGGACTCTTTGCTTGACATCATGTGAAAATCAAAAGATATCAGCCAAGACCTCAGAAAAAAATGTGTAGACCTCCACAAGTCTGGTTCATCCTTGGGAGCAATTTCCGAACGCCTGAAGGTACCACGTTCATCTGTACAAACAATATTACACAAGTATAAACACCATGGGACCACGCAACTGTCATACCGCTCAGGAAGGAGACCTGTTCTGTCTCCTACAGATAAACGTAATTTGGTGCGAAAGTGCAAATCAATCCCAGAACAACAGCAAAGGACCTTGTGAAGATGCTGGAGGAAACGGGTACAAAAGTATCTATATCCACAGTAAAACGAGTCCTATCATCGACATAATCTGAAAGGCCGCTCAGCAAGGAAGAAGCCACTGCTCCAGAACCGCCATAAAAAAGCCAGACTACAGTCTGCAATAGCTCATCCTAATATACCTAATACTGTACATGCACTACATGGCCAAGTATGTGGACACCCCTTCAAATTAGTGGATTCTGCAATTTCAGCCACACCACGTCAGCACAATAACTTCATGAAATGGGTTTCCATGGCCGAGCAGCCGTACACAAGCCTATGATCACCATGCGCAATGACAAGCGTCGGCTGAAGTGGTGTAAAGCTCGCCGCCATTGTACTCTGGAGCAGTGGAAACGCGTTCTCTGGAGTGATGAATCACGCTTCATCATCTGGCAGTCCGACAGACGAATCTGGGTTAGGCGGATGCCAGGAGAACGCTACCTGCCCCAATGCATAGTCCCAACTGTAAACTTTGGTGGAGGAATAATGGTCCGGGGCTGTTTTTCATGGTTCGGGCTAGGCTCCTTAGTTCCAGTGAAGGGACATCTTAATGCTACAGCATACAATGACATTCTGGACGATTCTGTGCTTCCAACTTTGTGGCAACCCTTTGGAGAAGGCCCTTTCCTGTTTCAACATTACATTGAGATGTGTGGAAGAACTTGACTGGCCTGCCCTCAACCCCGTTAAACTCCTTTGGGAGGAATTGGAACGCCGACTGCGAGCTAGGCCTAATCGCCCAACATCAGTGCCCGACCTCACTAATGCTCTTGTGGCTGAACGGAAGAAAGTCCCTGCATCAATGTTCCAACATCTAGTGGAAAGCCTTACCAGAAGAATGGAGCCTGTTATAGCAGCAAAGGGGGGACCACCTCCATATTAATGCCCATGATTTTGGAATGAGATGTTCGACGAGCAGGTGTCCACATACTTTTTTACAATTTTCTTAACAAATTATATACTGTCTATACACACTATGTATTTATATTCTTGATTCTCACACATGCTCACTCTAATACAGTGCCTTCAGAAAGTATTCATACCCCTTGACTTATTCCATGTTTTGTTGTGTTTCAGCCTGAATTCAACATGTATTAAATAGTGTTTGTTTTTTTACCCATCTACACACAATACCCCATAATGACAAAGTAAAAACATGGTTTAAGAAATTTGAGCAAATTGATTGAAAATTAAATACAGAAATATCTCATTTACATAGGTTTTCACACCCCTGAGTCAATAATTTGTAGAATAACCTTTGGCAAAGATTACAGCTGTGAGTTTTCTGGGTAAGTCTCTAAGAGCTTTCAACACCTGGATTGTGCAACATTTGCCCATTATTCTTTTTTTTTTAATGTCAAGCTCTGTCAAATTGGTTGTTGACTATTGCTTAGATAACCATTTTCAGGTCTTGCCATAGATTTTCAAGTAGATTTAAGTCTAAACTGTAACTCGACCACATTCACCGTCTTCTTGATACGCAACTCCAATGTAGATTTGGTCTTGTGTTTTACGTTTTTGTCCTGCTGGAAGGTGAATTAATCTCCCAGTGTCTAGTGGAAAGCGGACTGAACCAGGTTTTCCTCTAGGATTTTGCCTGTGCTTAGCTCCATTCCATGTATTTTTTAATCCTGAAAAACTCACCAGTCCTTAACGATTACAAGCATAACCATAACATGATGCAGCCACCATTATTCTTGAAAATATGGAGAGTGTTACTCTGTAATGTTTGTATTAGATTTGCCGCAAAAATAACACTGTCTTCAATACAAAAAGTTAATTGATTGCAATTTTTTTTACAATATTACATCAGTGCCTTGTTGCAAACAAGATGCATGTTTTGGAATATTTTTATTCTGTACAGGCTTCCTTCTTTTCACTCTGTCGATTAGGTTAGTATTTTGGAATAACTATACTGTTGTTGATCTATCCTCAGTTTTGTCCTATCACAGCCATTAAACTCTGTAACTGTTTTAAAGTCACCATTGGCCTCATGGTAAAATCCCTGAGCGGTTTCCTTCCTCTCCGGCAACTGAGTTAGGAAGGATACCTGTTTCTTTGTATTGACTGGGCATATTAATACACCATCCAAAGTGTAATTAAATAACTTTACCATGCTCAAAGGAATATTCAATGTCTGTTTTTTTTTTACCCATCTACCAATAGGTGCCCTTCGTTGCGAGGCATTTGAAAACCTCCCTGGTCTTTGTGATTGAATCTGTGTTTGAAATTCACTGCTTGACTGAGAGACCTTACAATTATCTGTATGTGTGGGGTACAGAGTGTGGCGGTCCTAGCTAAAACTATATAAATATAAAAATATATACAAAAATAAGACTCATAAATATCAAAAAGAAGTAACAAAGACAAATAGAAACAAATTTGTGTTGATTTGGCCATCTAGCATCAATACATTACCCATCCCCCAACACTGTCAACCAAGAGTCAAGACTAAACCAATTCACCTTGGTGGTGTGCAGACTGGTTTTATATTATTATTAACGATTCCACACAAACCAGAAAAAATACAACAACATGTCTGTGAAACTATATATTCACAGTATTATGAATGAATTGTGGTTTATTTGGTAGCATTTTGTAGTGTGACTGATTTTACTAATTGTATTAGTACTGTACAAAGTTAGAGGTGTGCTATTTGATAGATTCCCACGCTCCCCCTACCTCGGGCTTCCAGTGGGGAGACCTGAGGTCAACCTACCCACATCCCCTCCTCATCTCGTACTTCTGAGTTGGAGACCTTCCCAGGCCGTAGCCTGCCTAGCTCATAAACTAGAATCAGGGCGCCCACTCCGACAAGGTTAATTGACCCACAGTCCCACGCGGTGACATCATATCATTGACGTGGCGTTCAAATGAGCGATAGAAAACCGATCGTGCAAATGTCACCACTCCAAAATTTTTGGTGCAGGTGCCCCGTGCCGCCCATGTTGCCTATACCTAAATCCGCCACTGGGTACAGAGATGAGATAGTCATTACAAAAGCATGTGAAACACTATTACTGCACACAGAGTAAGTCCATGCAGCGTATTATGTGACTTGTTAAGCAAATCTTTACTCCTGAACTTATTTAGGCTTGCCATAACTAAGGGGTTAAGTACTTATTGACTCAAGACATTTCATCTTTTCATTTTTTATTCATTTGTACAAAATAAAAATATGCCACTTTCACGTTAATGGGTATTGTGTGTGTGCCAGTCACCAACAATCTAAATGTAATCCATTTTAAATTCAGGCTGTAACACAACAAAATGTGGAATGAGTCAAGGGTGTGAATACTTTCTGAAGGCACTGTATATCTACTTGTATTGTTATTTCTTGATTCTTGTTTAGATTTTTTTTCAGATTTGTATTGAAAGTTATTTGTATTGTATTTGCGAGACATTCTACTGCCCTGTTGGTAACATGAGCATTTCTGCTTAAGCATTTCTGCGCCTGCCGTTACACCTGCAAATATGTGTAGGTGGCCAAGAAACGTTGATATGATGCATGCACACAAACACGTATGCATGCACACACACACACACACACACACGTCATGCGCTGGTCTTTTCCCCCTCACACAGGCTCGACACACATTGACCACCCTTCACTGTACGTCAAACACACCAAAGTACTTCATGCTAAATGTCCATTCGATTGGACTTTTGAACCTTTCTAGAGAATCTGTCGCTTCACCCCTATACTCTTCCACCAGTTGTCTTTGAAAGTGAGAACTTCCTCCACCCCGTCCAGTCCAACAGTTCTCTTGCAAGAACAGATCCGCCTTTGCGTCCTCCTCATACGTCTATGACATCTCCTTTCTCTCACTCGCTCTTTCACTCAGCCCCTTCTCTCCCTCTGCTCCCTCTATCCATCGCTTTGTTAGCTCTTTGCATTTGTAGACATGTAACAATGGCTGTCACAGCATGACTGAGACTGATGTCCTATGTCCGTGTGTGAGAGAGACTGGTTTCTGTCAAAGCCATATGAAGCTTTGAGTTGTGCTGTTGTCTTAAACACACTACTATGCTCACAATGTAAACCCATATAATCCATCTTATACTATATATCTTACGTATGTCCACCTTATAAACAAATACGCCCTGTACCTTTCCCTGTGGCTACCTGCCCTTCTCTGTTTCTCTCTTCCCTCTGTCCTTTTCCCTCCCTGTTGATGTGGAACTTCAATCTTGTATTTCACTCCCGTACGTGTCCCTCTTTAACCATCTCCCGCTTTCTCTCCTGCTTTCCCCCTCCCTTCCTCTCTCCCCAGGCTCTGTCAGTAGCAGGTCTAGGGTCAGGCCTGACCGAGGCATTTGTGGTCAACCCATTTGAAGTGGTCAAAGTCGGCCTGCAGGCCAACAGAGATTCTTTCCAAGTGGTGAGATTCAAAAGCACTGTTTAATAGGAACTTAATGCACTGCAATATCTCACTGCTGTCACTTACGATGGCCCGGATCCTAACTTGAGATCTGCATGCTTAACTTGCCCTTTACCGTTGATGTTTATCTTGACAGTAACCATTGACACCGATGCATGGTTTTGCGATACTCAAGTTAAGGATTCCGCCCTTATAGTGGATCTTTGCTATTCTCTGTCATTGACATTGTGCTCTTTTCTTCTCTTCCTGACCTTGCCCCGATACAGCAGCCCTCCACGTTTGCCCAAGCACGGAACATCATCAACGCAGACGGCTTTGGCCTGCGAGGGCTGAATAAAGGGTTAACGTCGACCCTGGGGCGCCACGGCGTCTTTAACATGATCTACTTTGGATTCTACTTCAACGTCAAGGATGCCATTCCTGCCAGCCAGGTATCGGGAGATTAGATTGAATGTGCCTGTCTGTGTTGTTGCTGTCCTGGCCTGTATCTCTGTTGTTTTTTTTCCATAGGCTTTCTGTTTTTACACCAAACAGACCAAGGACTTTTGACTTTCCGTTACATTAGATCAGTTGGATGTAACTGTATGTGTACAGTTTTTTTTTGTGTGTTAAGTTGTATTGTAGGTCATAGACTATATATTCCTTAACCAAACTGCCCAGCCACCAAGTGACTTTCCCTTACAGTAGATCTAATTGTTATGTCCTGTCCATAGACAAAGCCAGGCCTATTAATCACTTTGAGAGCCTTTCAAACAGCCTCTCAGTCTAATATACTGGATAAGTGGCTCTCAGCCTGTGAAAATACCAATTTTATGGCAGTTGGATTGGTTAGCCATGCTCTAGGTACTACAGTTGGATTGGTTAGCCATGCTCTAGGTACTACAGTTGGATTGGTTAGCCATGCTCTAGGTACTACAGTTGGATTGGTTAGCCATGCTCTAGGTACTACAGTTGGATTGGTTAGCCATGCTCTAGGTACTACAGTTGGATTGGTTAGCCATGCTCTAAGTACTACAGTTGGATTGGTTAGCCATGCTCTAGGTACTACAGTTGGATTGGTTAGCCATGCTCTAGGTACTACAGTTAAATTGGTTAGCCATGCTCTAAGTACTACAGTTGGATTGGTTAGCCATGCTCTAAGTACTACAGTTGGATTGGTTAGCCATGCTCTAGGTACTACAGTTTGATTGGTTAGCCATGCTCTAGGTACTACAGTTGGATTGGTTAGCCATGCTCTAGGTACTACAGTTGGATTGGTTAGCCATGCTCTAAGTACTACAGTTGGATTGGTTAGCCATGCTCTAGGTACTACAGTTGGATTGGTTAGCCATGCTCTAGGTACTACAGTTGGATTGGTTAGCCATGCTCTAGGTACTACAGTTGGATTGGTTAGCCATGCTCTAGGTACTACAGTTGGATTGGTTAGCCATGCTCTAAGTACTACAGTTGGATTGGTTAGCCATGCTCTAGGTACTACAGTTGGATTGGTTAGCCATGCTCTAGGTACTACAGTTAAATTGGTTAGCCATGCTCTAAGTACTACAGTTGGATTGGTTAGCCATGCTCTAAGTACTACAGTTGGATTGGTTAGCCATGCTCTAGGTACTACAGTTTGATTGGTTAGCCATGCTCTAGGTACTACAGTTGGATTGGTTAGCCATGCTCTAGGTACTACAGTTGGATTGGTTAGCCATGCTCTAAGTACTACAGTTGGATTGGTTAGCCATGCTCTAGGTACTACAGTTGGATTGGTTAGCCATGCTCTAGGTACTACAGTTGGATTGGTTAGCCATGCTCTAGGTACTACAGTTGGATTGGTTAGCCATGCTCTAGGTACTACAGTTGGATTGGTTAGCCATGCTCTAAGTACTACAGTTGGATTGGTTAGCCATGCTCTAGGTACTACAGTTGGATTGGTTAGCCATGCTCTAAGTACTACAGTTGGATTGGTTAGCCATGCTCTAGGTACTACAGTTGGATTGGTTAGCCATGCTCTAGGTACTACAGTTGGATTGGTTAGCCATGATCTAAGTACTACAGTTGGATTGGTTAGCCATGCTCTATGTACTACAGTTGGATTGGTTAGCCATGCTCTAGGTACTACAGTTGGATTGGTTAGCCATGCTCTAGGTACTACAGTTGGATTGGTTAGCCATGCTCTAGGTACTACAGTTGGATTGGTTAGCCATGCTCTAGGTACTACAGTTGAATTGGTTAGCCATGCTCTAGGTACTACAGTTGGATTGGTTAGCCATGCTCTAGGTACTACAGTTGGATTGGTTAGCCATGCTCTAGGTACTACAGTTGGATTGGTTAGCCATGCTCTAAGTACTACAGTTGGATTGGTTAGCCATGCTCTAGGTACTACAGTTGGATTGGTTAGCCATGCTCTAGGTACTACAGTTGAATTGGTTAGCCATGCTCTAAGTACTACAGTTGGATTGGTTAGCCATGCTCTAAGTACTACAGTTGGATTGGTTAGCCATGCTCTAGGTACTACAGTTGGATTGGTTAGCCATGCTCTAGGTACTACAGTTGGATTGGTTAGCCATGCTCTAAGTACTACAGTTGGATTGGTTAGCCATGCTCTAGGTACTACAGTTGGATTGGTTAGCCATGTTCTAAGTACTACAGTTGGATTGGTTAGCCATGCTCTAGGTACTACAGTTGGATTGGTTAGCCATGCTCTAGGTACTACAGTTGGATTGGTTAGCCATGCTCTAGGTACTACAGTTGGATTGGTTAGCCATGCTCTAGGTACTACAGTTGGATTGGTTAGCCATGCTCTAGGTACTACAGTTGGATTGGTTAGTCAGTGAGTCAACTGAGAGGAAGGAAAATCAGAGAGGAGTTGGGTAGAGTGCCGCTAATAGCTCGTCTGTTTGCTCTCTACAACATCCTCAGAGGTTCACGTTACACATCCGGCATCGAGGGCCTGATTCCCAAACAAAAGTACATTTTGTTGAATGGAAACGTTACCATACGCCAGCCTGTTCACCGTGTAGAAACTGGAGACAGCATTAGGTCTGCGTCGCAAATGTCACCCTACTCCAGATATTGTGCCCTATGGGCCCTGGTCAAAAGTAGTGCACTACATCTGGAGTAGGATGCCATTTGCGATGCATCCTAGATTAACTTCCATGGACTAATTGAAAGCAGACAGTGTATTATTATTTCAGGAGGAAGTTAGTTCTACAGTGGGGTAGATGTGGAAGCCGTTTTGACTGAAGCTTTTTTTATTGGGTGAATTCACCCCTGGTCTGCATGATTCTGGCATTTATGGATGGCGCTTATGTATAGTTATTATCATGCGTGAACTGTATTAAAGTGGTCAATAGAGGGAAAATGACCACTTCTTAGGCTTGGTTATCTTAGCTTCAGAGAGTGATCCTTTGGGGAAAACCAGTCATATCTCTCTGTTCAGGAATTTTTCTACTGACTCAGAATGGCTGGTATTTAGACGGAATCATTGTGAGATGGAAAAAGGGGGTCATATAAGTCTAACTATGCATTATAACTGCATCACAATGCATTATACCTACCTGCAGGCTTGGCTGGAGTTGAGCCTGTTTTAAGTGAAGCTCAGCCCATTGTAGAGTTACAGGATAGATATAACTTGCTCAAGCAGAGACGGGCTGGGCTGATTATTGAACCCCTTCAAATGCTTTTGTTAGCAGGGGGAGCAATGAGCAATCGCAACTCAGTCGTGTCGGCAGTCAAATTCACTGTGCCACGTTCATGTGCATTTGAACGGGCCGTTCCTAACACAGTGCCGTCCGAAGTGAAATGTCTGAGTTGGTGCTTATTGTAAGTACATGTTGGTGTTCAGAGGCCGGACTAAAATGTAACCTCCTCAGTAACTCAAATGTAACCTCTGGGTTGAGTACCCCAACTCTTTTATGAGTACCGGTACTGTAAAACTAAACTGAGTACCGGATATTTTTATTCCACTTCAAGCAGTTCCGTACTCCACATTCTACTTAAAAAACCAACAACTCTAAGATGATCCGTTATTTAACTCAGCAGCACTCAGTGTCCAGATCTTTGACAAGATACAGGCTTGTCCAGGATCTGCCTTTCTATAGGCTTCTGTCATTTGTAAAAAATATATATATATATCCTGACCAATTAACCTTCAGAGTTCCCTGGGCTGACCGGGACTTCTCTCTCTCTTTGGTACAGTCACACACACACACACACACACACACACACACACACACACACACACACACACACACACACACACACACACACACACACACACACACACACACACAGTAATACCCCTGTGCTGCAGAGAGTCAATGCCCAATTAGACTAAATTGTCCCCATATGCCTCCGCCAGTCTGCCTGCATGAACCCTGTTTATAAATCCGCTCTCTCTCTCTAGCAAGCGCACAAACAGACATGTGCTTCAGCCAATCAGAGAGGTGGAAACTGCACTAATTTTCCCCCTTGCTACCATTAAATTATCAGGGTTTTCATGCCAGCTTTGCTTTGCAATCATATGCATGAGTCAGAGTCATTGCTCTCTCTCTCTCTACCCCCCACACGCACACATTGTCCTTACATCTATCCTGTTGGGTTGGGATGGATTTCATCACTACACCATCAAGATGTTGAAGTCCGAAGTTTACATACAACTTCGCAAAATACATTTAAACTCAGTTTTTCACAATTCCTGACATTTAATCCTAGTAAAAATTCCCTGTCTTGGGTCAGTTAGGATCACCACTTTATTTTAAGAATGTGAAATGTCAGAATAATAGAGAGAATGATTTATGTCAGCTTTTATTTATTTCATCACAGAAGTTTACATACCCTCAATTAGTATTTGGTAGCATTGCCTTTAAATTGTTTAACTCGGGTCAAACGCTTTCTGGTAGCCTAATACAAGCTTCCCACAATAAGTTGGGGGAATTTTGTCCCATTCCTCCTGACAGAGTCAGGTTTGTAGGCCTCCTTGCTCACACACACTTTTTCAGTTCTGCCCACAAATTTTATACAGGATTGAGGTCAGGGCTTTGTGATGGCCACTCCAATACCTTGACTTTGTTGTCCTTAAGCCATTTTGCCACAACTTTGGAAGTATGTCTGTGGTCATTGTCCATTTGGAAGACCCATTTGCTTCAATATATCCACATAAAAAATATATTTTTTTGTTTCTCCCCAATTTCATGGTATCCAATTGTTAGTGGTTACTATCCTGTCTCATCGCTACAACTCCCGTACGGGCTCGGGAGAGACGAAGGTCGAGAGCCATGCCTCCTCCAAAACACAACCCAACCAAGGGTTGCTTCTTAACACAGCGCGCATCCAACCCGGAAGCCAGCCGCATATAATATTGTGTCTGAGGAAACACCGTACACCTAGCCTAGAGTCGCTAGTGCGCGATGAGACAAGGATATCCCTACTGGCCAAACCATCCGGATGAATTTAGGCCAATTGTGAGTCGCCCCATGGACCTCCCGGTCGTGGCCGGCTGCGACAGAGCCTGGGCTCGAACCCAGAGTCTCTGGTGTCACAGCTAGCAGTGCCTTAGACCACTGAGCCACCTGGGAGGCCCTATTTTGTCAAGTGCACCAGTCTGCAGCAAAGCACCTCCACAACATCATGCTGCCACCCCTGTCCTTCATTGTTGGGATGGTGTTCTTCAGCTTGCAAGCATCCCCCTTTTTCTTCCAAACATAACGATGGTCATGATGGCCAAACAGTTATATTTTTGTTTCATAAGACCAGAGGACAAAAATAAAATGTTTGTCCCCATGTGCAGTTGCAAACCGTAGTCTGGCTTTTTTATGGCGGTTTTGGAGCAGTTGTTTCTTCCTTGCTGAGCGACCTTTCAGGTTATGTCGATATAGGACTCGTTTTACTGTGGATATAGATACTTTGGTACCCGTTTCCTCAAGCATCTTCACAAGGTCCTTTGCTGTTGTTCTGGGATTGATTTGCTCTTTTCACACCAAAGTACGTTTAACTCTAGGAGACAGAACGCGTCTCCTTCCTGAGTGGTATGACGGCTGCGTGGTCCCATGGTGTTTATACTAGCGTATTATTGTTTGTACAGATGAACGTGGTACCTTCAGGCATTTGGAATTTGCTCCCGAGGATGAACCAGACTTGTGGAGGTCTACAATTGTTTTTCTGAGGTCTTGGCTGATTTCTTTTGATTTCCCATGATGTCAAGCAAAGAGGCACTGAGTTTGAAGGTAGGCCTTGAAATATATCCACAGGTACACCTCCAATTGACTCAAATGATGTCAATTAGCCTATCAGAAGCTTCTAAAGCCATTACATAATTTTCTGGAATTTTCCAAGCTGTTTAAAGGCACAGTCAATTTAAGGTATGTAAACTTCTGACCCACTGGAATTGTGATACAGTGAATTATATTTGAATTAAGTGAAATAATCTGTCTGTAAACAATTGCTGGAAAAATGACATGATGTAGATGTCCTAACTGACTTGCCAAAACTATAATTTGTTTCAAAGAAATTTGTGGAGTGGTTGAAAAACAAGTTTTAATGACTCCAACCTAAGTGTATGTAAACCTCCGACTTCAACTGTAGATATCACTATCTCTTTCTTTCATATTGAACAATGACCTGGACCAGGCAGATTATAAAATAGAAAAAGATGTCCAGGCAGATAAATGAGAGAGGAACATCCATGGATACTGCTGCAGCACAGACCTCTGTCTCTTTAGTGAACATCTCTATCTCTCTCCCATCTCTCGTTCTTCTCTGTCTCTCTTCTTTGTCCCTGTCTCTCCCTTTTCCCCTGTCAGGACCCAACCCTGGAGTTCCTGAGGAAGTTTGCTATTGGCCTGGCCTCTGGAACCATCTCTTCCTGTGTCAACATTCCCTTCGACGTGGCCAAAAGCCGCATCCAGGCTCCCCAGCCCATACCGGGAGAGATCAAGTACCGGACCTGCTTCCAGACCATGGGCCTGGTCTACCGGGAGGAGGGGTACGTATGGAGCACTGAAGTCCAGGGGGTTGCCTCAGCCTGGACTCTAACCCGGGTCCAGCGACTCAACCCCTTAGCCATTACGCCAAGACATCTGAACCTCTTGATGTGGTTCCTAGGTGTTGTTGGGTCAACTAGTGTATTGTCTGGGGCCTAGGGGGGGCTGATGCTGCTGTAGGAGTGGCACTGACTCACTGCTGCTTTTTCAAGAGGGAGAGAGGAGGAGGGAGAGAGAGAGAGAGGTCTACTCTCAGCCCACTCCATCCAGTCCCCATGCTCTAACACAACACAGTCGCAGCTAATTAGTGGTCCCTATGGGAGACGTCGTTAAGGCTGTCCTAACGAGCCGCGCGGCGCTCCATGGGTCAATCTAATCAGACAGAGGGGCAGGGAGGAAGTGGGTCGAGCCTTATTAACGCCATCAGTGGCGGGGGTAGGTGAGCAGGAGGCGTAGTGTGGGACGGGGGAGGGAGGGGTGACGGGTAAGGGAGGCCAGCGCCAGCCAGGAACACTGATCACCTTGAACACATTAGGGTTAGCGCAGATAGTAGGTATACCCTTAAGTTACACTACACTAAACACCAATGGCTATTAGTGTGCTCTCTCTCTCTCTCTACCTGACCTGCGAGGGAGACAGAAACCGGGCAGGCAGTCGCATCTGCTAAGCCCAATAATGCCAACACTCGTAATTACACACACATGTTGGCGCATTCATGCACACGCACATACACTCACACACACACTGTACAGGGATTTAGAATAAAAGGGATCCCAGTATTTATTTTATTTTTTAAGTAATGTTGTCTTTTTTTCTTAGTTCTAAGACACCTCTGTCGTTTCTCCAGATGTAATATTGTATTATTTCTCCAGATACTTGGCGCTGTACAAAGGACTGGTCCCCAAGATCATGAGACTCGGACCAGGTGACGTTCCTACAACTATTCAATTCACTTTCTTCCCAAACGTTTGGTCATTACGGACTGAGAAATAATAATGTAGCATTTCTATCAGAGGAGCAATGTTTTTGGTAAAGAGACGTCTGCTATTTGTTACAGTACATCTTGAATGTTATGGCTAATTTAAAATGCAGCCTACGTCTTTCATCATATCACTAAATTAGAGGTTGATTATACTATATTATAGATGTTTTTTTTTATCTAGATGTGGTCTTTGCTAATGATAGCCTAACCCTTATCTTGGTTTAATAGTTATTGCACAGCATGTCCTTCTAAAAATCAGTCTGGCAACTCCATAGGGCTGGGCGAAATACAGTATTTTACAATTTGCCGGTATTGATGCACGGACCGGTTTGGGTTTTTACTTTACCCTCTACACTGAAAAAAAAGATATAAACGCAACATGCAATCATTTCAAATACTTTATTTTTCACATGACTGGGAATACAGATATGCATCTGTTGGTCAACCTTAAAGAAAAAAGTAGGGGCGTGGATCAGAAAAAACAGTCAATATTTGGTGTGACCACCATTTGCCTCATGCACTGTGAAACATCTCCTTCGCGTAGAGTTGATCAGGCTGTTGATTGTGGCCTGTGGAATGTTTTAAATCATGTTAAATACCATCATACCGTCCGATTTATTTTTAATACCATGATATGATATTTTGGCCATGTCGCCCAGCCCTACAACTCCACACATGGAATTAGATGACATAATCAGTATTATAACGTGTAGTATTGTATTCATCTCTATGCCCCGTTGTCTTCTCCTCCTCCCAGGTGGAGCTGTGATGCTGCTGGTGTATGAATACGTTTCCGGATGGTTAAATAAGAACTGGTGATGAGAAGAAGCCCACCAGCCTTGCCTTAAGGTGCCCACCAGGCAATCTATTAGGATGCCCACCAGGTAGTTTACTGAAGCGCACCAGGCAGCCTTAGGAGGCCTGCTGTCTCAGGTTCCAACATCCACAGGCCTCCCTAAACCCTGTGACCTCCAATAGACTGTTCCAGCTAGTGCCCGTCCCATACATACAACCATTGTACAACCAGAATGCAACCATAGTATAACCAGAAGGCAACCATAGTACAACCAGAATACAACCGTAGTATAATCGGAATAGAACCATAACGCATAACACTGATCTGTTATCCACACTGCAGCCATACAACGTCCAAGCTCATCTTCCATTACACGCAATAATAATCCACCTCGACAAATCAAGGCGCTGCCTCATTTAATGCACAAACATTATTGGGAACAACTTAACACTTCTAATACAATAGCCATGCATGCCATTACATACTGTGTGCATAGATGAGTCCTATATTGTATCTCGCTGCCATACTAATGTAAACCTATTTAACATACAGGGGGTTTAGAGTCCACTACAAACTATTACAAACACACAGCCACAGTGTTCCAAGCCCAAATGTCCAGATTACACACACACACACACACGCTCCACCCACAGTGCATTAATTCAACGTCGACTTCACATAAACGGAATCAGGCACAGGATGAAGCCTCCTGTAAAATTCTGTCATTTTTGTACACATTGAATAGAAATGACAAAATCATCATAGAAGACAATAGAGACTCGCATTGATATCTTGAAATAGTTTGTGATTTTTTTTTTCTTTTAATTTCGTAGAATATCTTTTTCAAAGTCCCTATGAAGCTACTTGTATGTGACAGATTAAAACACGTCAAACTTGAAGTGTGTGTGTGTGTGTTTGTGTGTGTGTGGGAGGGAGGGAGGGAGAGAGAGAGAGACGTGTGTGCGTGCATGCATGAGTGTGTGTTCCTGTCAGCCATAGAAGCTGTTAGCCAAGAGTGTGCCTTCATATCAGTCTCCTCTCTGGGTCTGTGGGGCTGACTGAATCACTGGTGCAGCGTAGCTTACAACAAGCTCAAGTAACAACCTCCAGATATTCAAATATTTGAGCAGAGAATGGAGTCTACAACACACTCTCTCATTCTGCTGTATATCTCCTGTAGGCACGCTCTCACACACACACACACACATACACACACACACACACACACCTGTGGCTTAGCCTGGCTCCTTCTCTCTCCACCCCCCCCCCCCACCCTCCTCTCCTGGCAGCAGTCAGCAGTAGGCTATGTTGAGTCAGGTTGCTATTTGACACTCATCATTAATGTGTGAGCTGCTCTCTGCCAAAATGGAAAGACTCCCGGTTATTTGCCCCGAGGCCCACTGTACGGTCAGTGATAGACTAACAACTGAAGGCTGCGGATGGATGGAATTGTAAATGCTTAACCTGTTCTCTTCGTAATGGAGTGTCGAATGCATGCGTTTGCTCTCGAGTTCTTGCAACATGTGTTCGGTACGTGCACTGGAGTAACGTAGCAACGCAGTACACTCCTCCCTCACACACGCATAGAGGCATGCAAACTGTAACGCCTTCCCCCTTTACTGAACATATACCGCCACGCTCTACCCCGGCCCCGCCGTTCTCCGTTCCTTTACTCCCCCACCTGTGTAGGAATTCCTTGCTCTCTCTTGTCTGTCTCCAAGGCTGACATGTCTTCCTCAGAATGGCCTATCCCCGTCTCCTCTTTGACAGCCGTGCAATCATGAGAAAACATACAGTAGTAGCCTTGTCACAGCTTAAATGAAGTAGCAGCCTGTTTTTCCCCTACCAGGCCACAGTGGATATAGAGGGAAGTGAAAGATGAAAATACTGTATCCACAGTATTTGTAGGCAGTGTTGGGGAGTAGGTAACCAGCTATATGTAGTTCAACTGCATTTTGCAGTAGTTTGGTGGTAGTTGAACTAAATTCTAATCTGGGTAGTGTTTTCAGTAGTTCATAACTTTTTTTTTTACATTTAGCGTCGTAGCTACCTACTGTAACTACACAATACTTATTTTGCAAAAGGAAAAGACAATGCATTATTTTATTTTATTTTTTGGCATCACACCTGCCTTATTATCACTTGAAACATTCATTTTTTTGTGTGTGTTTAATAGGCAAAATTACATTGTGTTAACATACAGTATGACCTCAAAGTGATTTGTTCTTGAAATGTGTAGTTTATGACATTTCAGATTTAAATGTATCAATAAGTAGTTTAGCTGTAGTGAAACTGCTTTTCAAAGTAACTTCAGTTAAGTAAACTATACATTTTTTAAGCGTAACTTTAGTGTAGATTAACATTTTTTCAGTGTGAAGTAATTGGAAGCTTGTTAAACTATATTTTCAAAGTAGCTTCCCCGATACCGTGTGTAGGATCCACACTTTGAGTTTGACGGTAGTGTTCTGTGCTGACAGGGTTAAAAATGGAAGGTACACCTAACCTAGTCTCTGTTAGAGCATCATGCCACACACACACCAGATGTGCAGTGGTTTGGCTCCCCAGAACGGACCTGCTAATTTATCGTTTTTACTCACCTGTGTGTTTAAACATGCTGTTTTTAAGACACATAGAAAACAATCTGTCTATTGTCACCTTCCTTTTAAAAAGTCCAATGAACAAGAGCGCGCCTAACCCCATGTATTTCTGTAGTTGTGTATGTAGCACCCTGCTTAGTGTTACTTTATTAGACTGTGTGTGTGTGTGTGTGTGTGTGTGTAGCACCCTGCTTAGTGTTACTTTATTAGACTGAGTGTGTGTGTGTGTAGCACCCTGCTTAGTGTTACTTTAGTAGACTGTGTGTGTGTGTGTGTGTGTGTGTGTAGCACCCTGCTTAGTGTTACTTTAGTAGACTGTGTGTGTGTGTGTGTGTGTGTGTGTGTGTGTGTGTGTGTGTGTGTGTGTGTGTTTGTGTTTGTGTGTGTGTGTGTGTGTGTAGCACCATGCTTAGTGTTACTTTATTAGACTGTGTGTGTGTGTGTGTGTGTGTGTGTGTGTGTGTGTGTGGCACCCTGCTTAGTGTTACTTTATTAGACTGAGTGTGTGTGTAGCACCCTGCTTAGTGTTACTTTAGTAGACTGTGTGTGTGTGTGTGTGTGTGTGCACGTGTGTGTGTAGTGCCCTGCTTAGTGTTACTTTAGTCCACTGTGTGTGCGTGCGTGAATTTAAATGCGCTCTTAACCCATGTATTCCAGTAGTGTGTGTGTAGCACACTTTAGTTGGAGCTTGTCTTGTTTCTGATTGCGTGTAGTGGAGTAAAGATAACCATATGACATTTGGAGGCAGACTCAACATCATTAATTAACAACATGTGTTCCCCCCCCCCCCCCCCCTTCATTCCTAAAACGACAGTTTCCCTATTAGACCTCACTTCCATAACGTTTGACCTACATTATCCTGAAGGGTGCCCAGATTAGACTAAAGAGTACCCATAGTTTTACATCAAACTAGTTATGGTTGTTTACAAACATTTGGATCATAGATTTTCTGGCTGTTACTCTGGCATTGTTTTAATAGTTTTTTTTTCTACTATTATAAAGCGACTCTGGGTCATTGAAAAGCGTTATATAATTCCCATGTATTATTATTCAACAAAAAAAATGTAAGCATTGGCTTAATTGAACGTGGTTATATTTTTGGTTTCATTCCTATGAGCCAAAAGAAATGGACTTTGTCCAAGAGTGATGTGCGTTTTAGTTGTTTTGTCAGTGTACATCAACCCATACCGTGTAGCACAGCCAATCTATTCTCACCTCTCATGTCTTAAGGTTGAACGCTGTGACTGGGTTGTTCTCTCTGTTGTTTGATGATGGATTGAAGGGATTCTAAGTAGGGCTGGTACAGTGTATGTTTATCTCACTAGTAGTGTTGATCTAGGATCACCCCCCCCCCCCCGTCTCCCCGTCTCCCCATCCATGCAATCTGTCATTGTGATCTAAAAGGCTAAACTGATCCTAAATCAGCACTAATACTGCGAGACACTTTATACATAGGGCTCCTGATCATCTCACTGCAGGTCTGTGATGTGGCTCACGTACGGTCAGAAACAACACTAGGATCCCTGGTGCAACGGTCCGTGACCACTGGATGCGGGGGAGAGTGCTTTCCAAGTCAAATAAGCACCGGCCTGCAAAGGACAGAGGAATGTTTACACTGTCGCACAAACAGAGGGACTGTTTATGCTGTAACACTGGCGGGCTGGGCTGGTGGGGACTTGGGCACCCATCCCCTTTCCTTTGTGGCACATATATAATATGTTAATGTGAAATAGCTCCCGAGTTCCATCAAGCTTACACACACGTCTCTCTCTCTCTCTCACACACACACACACATATACACACACACACACACCTCTGAAACCGACGTCCTTGCCTATGTAATACATTAATGAAGTATACTTTGTAAAGGAGCTGCCATGTTTCATCAAGCTCACACACACCACACACACACAAACAAACATGTACACACCTCTGCAGCACAACCTCAGCCTGGTGCTGCTGGCAGGCTGTTTGCTAAGGACTTAATGAGTGTACACACTCTAGGTCAGGTGGCTGGTGACCTCACAGACCACAGGCAAAACAGTATGTCTTTGTCAGTACTAGTCTCCGAGTTGGAGTGGAGGTCGGTTTGCTACTCCGACATACATACATACGCTCTCTCTCCTCCTCCCTCCATCAGCCCCTCGATCAGACAGACACAATGCCATTGGAGGCACAAAGGCTTTTGTTTTATACCTAGATGATGAAAACAGGTACCAAAACAGTGGCCTTGTGGTTAGAGTGCTTTACCCAGTCCATGGTTGAATAGACCTTCTGAACGGCATCTTTCTCTCATGTCAAACATTTCTTGAGACACTCATTGAATCACTCTCTTTTGGTCACGTTTTACGCACAATATTTTCCGATCCATTGAGACTGGGGGGGGGGGGGGGAAGTATTATTAAAAACCATTGATACATTTCTAGTGTGTGTCTTTAGAACAAATGTATTTAAAACTACAACAAATAAATGTTATCTACGCCAGAAGCTGTGCATTTTAATATGGGTAAAGATATTATCGGTAGGAGAAGAAGGTTACAATGGTCAAAAATGAATTCAACACACATGCGTAATTGGAATGCGGCCTACCCCTTCAGAGTCAAAATGCCATAAAGGGGGAAAGGAGAAAGAACGAGATGTATTCTCTATGGATTACGAAGTTGTAGAGCACCCCGTCGGCAACCTTCCAACGTTTTTCCTCTCCCAAATTCCAAGTGAATCAATTTTATACGAGACAGCCGACGGATCCCACTCTGCCATGAGTTGACTACGCCCGAAGCCCTGTTGGAATCACGCACGCAACATTCGGCCCTTCTCGCCTCATGGCAAGCGAACATCAGGTTGGCAAAAGAAAGTAGCAACACACAGAGAATGTTTTGAGAAGTTATTGTTAAGCAATGTTGATTTTTCAGCCATTCTGAACCTCGAGTCGTAGCCAACAATATAGCTTAATATCACTGACAAATGTTAACGATTTTATGACCATCAAAAATCTTTCATGTAAGAACTAAGCGCTTGCTTAAAAGGTATCAAATGATTGCATATATTTATACAACACTGGGTTCATTCAGCACAAAGACGCGTGTGACTTTTAAAAGTGTGTCGAATATTATTTCACGCAGAAGGTGTTTTTGGGATAGGTCTTCTAAACACAAGAGTTTTTTTGAAATGTCTTTTGAAACATCTGCTACAATTCAGGAAGAATCGGGTCAATTCCACACAGTTTCCTTTAATGAAGATACATTCAATTTCATTGTGGATATTAGATTGGACCTGGGCAGCTCTACCGTTTTATCATGATGTCGTTTCAAACATTTACGCAGAAGACTAATGCCAAAGGCTGTCAAAGTGTGTTGGGAACATCCGTATAGGCCTACACTGTTTCCACCGTGGCCTTCTGATGTAATAATTGTACTCCGTTCAACCCTAGTACCTTTTAGTCAGTCTAATAAATACACATGGAGATACATTTAAGTCGAGAAGTGAAAGAACAATGTTCAATATTAAGATTGTAACTTGTCAAAATAATAAAACAAAAAAATACAAGTACAAACATCCAAAACAATACCAATTGATATCACCCCTGATACACTTAAATGCAAATGTTGTTTTTCCCTCATGGTTGTGATTGTCCTACAGTACTTTAGCTCCTGTCCCTAATAACATTTGCAGAGAAGTGTGCAGAAATGGGTTTAAGAGGCAAGTCCTTGATGAGAATGGCACAATTTCCGCCATGGAAATATGAGAAACAGCCAGTCGGTCCTTCAATACACCTGTCCGGTCAGCTTTCTGCAGGGCCACAGACCAGTGTCATGTCTGTAGATAGTGTGGCAAGGTTTCCCTTCCATGTCCTGTCTTTAACTGGGCGATAACTTGAGTTCTCCACACCATGTCTTTGGTATGGAAGAGAATGTTGTGATGGATATGGGGCCTAGGTGAGGTCACCGTGTCTTTGGTATGGAAGAGAATGTTGTGATGGATATGGGGCCTAGGTGAGGTCACTGTGTCTTTGGTATGGAAGAGAATGTTGTGATGGATATGGGGTCTAGGTGAGGTCACCGTGTCTTTGGTATGGAAGAGAATGTTGTGATGGATATGGGGCCTAGGTGAGGTCACCGTGTCTTTGGTATGGAAGAGAATGTTGTGATGGATATGGGGCCCAGGTGAGGTCACCATATAAATACAGAAGAGGTGAGTGCAATGAGCTGGCACCAGGCCCATGGTAAAGGAGGACTTGTTTCTCCTTATCTCCTTCCTCCCTCCTCTTATCTCCATCCGCCCGTCCGTCTGTCCTGCTCCCCCTCTTCTTCCCTCTGTCTCTCCGTCCGACCGGCCCGTCTGTCTGTGTTCTACAGTGCTGAGGCGGTGATGGGGTGGGCATGGGGGTGGATGGCGTCACGGTGGTGGGCTGTCATACCCTTGAAGGCCAGCGGAGCGGCGATGTTGTCACAGCTGTGGTGATAGAGAGCACTGCCACTGTGCGGCTGCCATGTGGGACCGGTCACATAGGCCGACGTGGTGGCGCTGTACCCCATGTAGGGCGACACTGGGGTGGGAGGGTGGTAGGCTGGGATGCTGGGCGCTGTGACATAACTGTTCACTGTGGGCAAGCCACTCTGCGTCTGTCAGGGAGAGGAGAGAGAGAGAGAGGATGGTGAGACCATTGAAGTAGGATGTCATTCTAGTTCTGTGAGTGAGACGCAGGTAAGAGCGGTAGGTAGAGAGACATAACTGTTCACTGTGCACGGGCAGGCCGCTCTGGGTCTGTTAGAGGGAGAGAGAGAGGAGAGAAACACAAGGTTAGACAGAGGTAGAGAGAGAAGGTGAGACATGGGGAGGAGAGGCACAAGGGAAATGTGATATAGTATGGCAGTGAGGGAAGTGGAGAGAGAGGAGGAAAGGGAGAGAGAGAAGGTGAGACATGGGGAGGAGAGAAACACAAGGGAAATGTGATATAGTATGGCAGTGAGGGAAGTGGCGAGAGAGAGAGAGTGAGAGAGGAGGAAAGGGAGAGGGAGAAGTGAGAGTAGGTGAGGGTTAGGGTTGAGTTAGAATTTGGGTGAAGAGTACAGTGGTGAGGTATACAACATGTGAAATGGGGGCTGAATTTACAATAGGGGTTGGGAGAAGTTGAGGGTTTATTGAGACAGGGGAGATTTGGAGTGACAGAAATTAAGAAGGGAAAGAAAAGTACAGGGTTAAGCATGAGTAACATTTGGCACCATGACAAAACATATCTTGAAGAATTCACACAATTGTTTCAACATTATATACATGGGTGGTCTATTCTGTAACTAGTGAGAATAAGAATGGTTTCTGCAGAAGTGAGCATACTTCTCGTTCCTGTCTAGTATTTGTCCAGGATTTCCTCAACCTAAACACCCATTGCTTATATATATTTTTTCTTTCGACTGAAATCCACAGCCATGCAATACACCAATTCTAATCGCTTTCCGTTTTTAAGGAGGCTATATATTTAACTGATATTTTTTATTTCACTAAGCAAAATGCTATGGGCCAATTTACATAATGCCATTTTAGTTTGAGGTTAAATTATCTACTTTTTCTACCGAGTATTTCCCTAGGCCTACTGCTTTGAATTTATGTTTAGTTTTTTCAAGATATTTCAATTTGTGAAAACTGAAAATAGTTCAGGAAGAAGACTTTCCTAGCCCTTGTTGCCCATATCTTAATTTGATACAATATTTTTTCCCCGTTATAGGATATTGATAAATAATGAAATACACACATACAGGTTTATTGAAATAGGCTAGATTCACTCGATCAAATCATGATATTCTACACGACTTGCTTTTCGCATAGGCCTAATTTTTGTTTGTTTCGCCCCTTTATTTGTCAATATTCAATGTTAAGTCATACTTTTAAAATGTAAAAAAAAAAAATACAGTCCTTGGCTTGCCTGTTGTGCGCAAGAGCTCTATTAACGTCTATCGATTCTACAGTCAATTCTGGCAAACGGAAAAGACAGGCTTAACCAATTCATTTTTTTTTTCGTTACATAATTCGCATTATTTTTGATGATCGTTTCCATGCAGTGTATTTTTTTCTAACGCACAGAGCATCTAACGACCCAGATGACTGAGAATAATCAGTGTTGACGGATGAAAGCAGTCCACTGAACTGGTATAGGAGAACGCTGCACAAGGCCGTCTTTAGCCTGATAAGAAATATGTTCTCATATTTAATAGAATCCAATATCTCGAGGTATTTAGGCTACAGAAGCCTTGATATGCATTCAATGCTGTAATAATAAATACAAGCTTAACTGTAGGAAAAATGCTGTCGTATCCAAAATGTCAGTCAAAACCAGTGATTTGTCATTAGCATGAAACCTAATGGTCTATGTTATGTCTGATTAAAAAAAAAATGTCCTCTAGACTCTAGAGTTCCGGAGCGGAAGAAAGGCATTTAAACATCACATCCGAGCCGTGGGCACTGTTTATGTATGTGCGTGTCATTACCTTAAATCGAAAGTTAATGATTCCATTCTTCTTCCAAAGAGTGACATGATAGCTCACCCTCAGCCCCGTAGGCACAGGACTAGGATTCCTCAAGTACAGTTAAAAGTACATCAGGTACTCCGTGTAGGCCTACTGTAGGCCTATAGAACCCGAAGTTACGATTTATTTATTTGATTTCGGGCTATTATTTTTTTTATACTTACGTGTGTATTGGATTTAAAAAAATACATTTTGTCTTTATTCATCTGTTAATGCTTTTGTGGACCTGTCATTTGGGAGGTCGTTTTTCATTTTTCATTCTTATCAGTAAATAGCTGTGCCGTTTCAGCTGCATAGGCTACATGCGCTGTTCGCTGACACTCGAAAGATTGAGAAAAATAATCCTTATTTGAATTTGTACGTAATCAACATTGACTTTTTGAAAATCCACACTTCTTACTTCAATCGCCACAAGACTACTCAACTTGTATTGAGTGAGGGACTGTGGGGTGAGGGCAGACGAGTAGTGTGTTTGAAAGTGCGTGCAAACTGCAGTATGGGCCTATAGGATAGAATATGCACCATTTTTAAAGGATTTAGTACATCAGCAAGTTATCGTCTACAAATTTTTAGGCAAGTCAGTTAAGAACAAATTCTTAATTTCAATGATGGCCTAGTGGGTTAACTGCCTGTTCAGGGGCAGAACGACAGATTTGTACCTTGTCAGCTCGGGGGTTTGAACTTGCAACCTTCCGGTCACTAGTCCAACACTCTAACCACTACCCTGCCGCCCCTACATTTCCATTGACAAGCCTGTGGCACGCAGAGAAAGTCATACGTTACAAATTACTATCAAAATAGTTGAAAATTAATCGAATTATAAGCATTTCTTCTATTCTGACGATTGCTTTAGATCAGACTTTGACATATGCAAAATATAAAGTACGTAGAAGTAAAAATACACACTTGACCTATGGCTGATTATGCAATTTATAGGCCTACTGATCATATGGGCATTGGGCTATGTTTGTTTTTTTTCCCATATTTTTATCCCAGGGAGTTATATCACCAGCGCCGCATGTGCTATTCTGCATCATTTGTCCCCATTGATGCATCCAACCGTAGCCTATTGAATATATTGAGGTTACCATGCATAACTCGAGATAGATCGCGTGGCTCCGACGATATATCATACCAATTATGCATGCCTCCTCCTCCCCCTCTCACTTTCTTAAACATACTATATCCCTCATGCACGCTCGTGCTCACACTCCCTGTCCTCTCCCTCGTCCCTCTACCTCACACGTTGTTTGCGCCGTTTGCAGTCGATGTATTATTTCGCAGCATAAAATGCACCATATTTTCTCACACAAGACTATCCCGAGTCTAGTGAGATGTTCTTCCTTTGGAATGAAACAACGTTTATACACACTAAAATATAATATGTTTTTCGACTATAGGCCTATTAGTGCATGGGATAAGTTTCGATGGAATGAACCCACAATTTCAGCAATGCCTTTCAACTTCTATTAGATCAGCGTGCAAATCATTATTGGGGCTTAATAAATATGCCTAAAATGTAGTCTACTGGTCAAAATATTTAAATGTGTCATTGCGTTTTAATTATTTAAACTTCAGTCTTATTTTTCATTTACATTAGGCATAATATTAGTTATTTTAGCACATTGGCTAAGACAATATGGAAATGTAATGTAATTAGGCAGTCCTAATGATCCTTGTAAGCATAACATATACAAACACTCAAATTTGAATTTAAACATTTAAATAATATTTCTTCAACGGCTAGACTTTTATTATTAACTTGTGAGTCGGTCTGTCTCCGTTTCATGCTTATGGATTTTCTTTTCTCGCAACAAAAAATAAACCGTAGAAACGTGTCCAATGGCGTAAATCAACGACCTGATTCATCGTGCCACGTTCACTGGTCGAAAATATGAGGGCTTGAGAAGTCGAAACAAAATGTTTCTTCGTTCATATCCCTAAAGTCTAAACCTTGTAAGACAAAGACAAGTGGCTGCAAAATACAAAGTTGAAAAATACACCGATTTTCAACAACAGAAAATACATAATCATTTCTCAAATATATTATGCCTACAACGTTTGGCCATGCAACGTTTGGCTATATCGACAAGAGCTGTTCCAATTTAAATCTACATTTGGCGTGCTACGCTAATGACAGCCACTGAGCTTCTCAGTACATGTCCATTTGTCAACATGCTATCACATGCAAGGAAATTGATGAGTCATGGGGTCCCAGGTACATGGTTAATTTGTCACAGAACGGAATCAATCATATGCCAATGATGGTTACAAAACTACAACACGTAATAGTAATGTAATAGCACAGCAGGCCTAATGTAGCCGTAAGAACAACCCTTAGCCTAGGCCCAAAACACTCTACGGTGCGGTGTCTTGTCTGGAGGCATACCGCCCACACCCAGCGGAGAGAGCGTGTCAAATATGACTGAAAAGCACCGAGAAAACATACTCTACGTTGATTATACAATAAGTGTGGGACAAAAAATGGAAGGGTATCATATTGTACTACACCGTTGTTGAGATTAACACACATTAGGTTAGAGATGGGCGAGGATGCAATTTTATTGATCAAGGATGTGTTTCCTTTTACCTGTTTGTATTTTGCTTCAGGTTCTATAGAATGCGGTGGTTTATCCTGCACGCCATTGACTAGTGGAGAGCTTGCTGACGGCGGAAAATGTGTCCTGTTTATAACGCTCCATTCTTCTAGTTTGGCACTGGGAAAGGACGAACTGTCACTAACTGCATGGGGCAAAACAGACAGAGACAGAGGAGAGGAAGGTCAGAGGAGATGAACCGAAGAGACTTCACGCTACCACTCACATCTACCATTCTAGGCATTCATATCACCTCACCCCCTACAGCTTTTTAGCAAAAACCCCCCAACAAAAAGTTATCCAGCAAAGACACGAAAAATATTTGAAATAGCAACGATCATCATTTGCGATTTTATGCTTAGACATTCCTATACTTAAAAAGCTTTTTGGCATCTCAAATCTGAATTAATTCTAGGTCAACTTATATTTCATACAGAAGGCGCCTGGTACCCGTGTGTGTGTGTGTGGTGTGGGTATTTGCCTTAGCCTACTGATCAAAACGGAACAGCTCATTGCTGTAATGGTCAGTAACATTTACCCAAACCAGTCTTTCTGTGGGGACAAATTAGATGTACTTTAACCGTTTCCCCTTTGTACATGATGGATATGATATTATACACGGGTGCTAACGTTTAGAATTGGAAAAGCAAGCCCACCAGTGTTGTAACTTGAGAAGACCATTGGATCATTTTTTTCTCGGCCCCCTTTTCTTTCTTTCAACAAAGCAGGTTTTACTTGGAGTTGTATTTTGTGCATAGACATGTGTTTCAATATTTTTTGTCGGTTTAAAATGTTTGGGTCTCTTGCTATTTCCAAAATAATCATTCACTGACATAAGGCTGTCTTAGGTTAATTCGAGGAAGGAATATGCATGGTACTTTATCTTCCTTTCTCGATGGCATGGTAGGCCTGGCCTATAAAATAGTGCAATGCGAAAGGTGTGTGTGTGTGTGTGTGTGTGTGAGAGAGAGAGTGCCATTTGATGACCAACGCCTTTGGAATGATCGCCATAATTCAAATGCAATTATGATGATTTACGCATCTTTACGCATGACGGCAATATTCGCCATATGCGTCAACGCTCTTCGTCTCAGAATAGGTCTACTGTATTCATCCACTGTTGTAGTGTAAACCCAATAGCAGTTCGATGTCATAGTAAGGGATTTGTTTTATGAAAACCTGAGTCTCGAGGCTGGCGAAGTGATTGTGGCGCTAAAAGCCCTCACGTCATTCAGTGTACATGACACTTATTTCGGCTTTCAAAACCTGCAGCAAACATCTGCTAATAATTTGGAAATGCATAAGTTGTTTATAAAGGCATCCTTTGAGAACACATTCCTCTCCGGGAATTCTTGTTCGGCTTGAAGATCTGCGCTGCCTTTGAGGGGCGAAGCCTTGTTGTTTAGATTGTCTGAGTTAAATGAGTACATGGAATGGCCGAGGCCTCATGGATCTAATGAGGACTACACAAGCACTAAGGAAAAGGGCATGTTCATATCCACAAGGCGGTGAGACCTGAGGCCGTTCTAACTTCTGACAGAAGCACGGGTATGACAAGCGCATAGGTGGTCGACTGACATCTAACACTCTGCTAACACAAGAAACGTTGTCACTAAAAATGGTATTCACAACAACAGTAATATATCATGATTGATGGAGGTCAGATTTGCTTTACAATGCTTCCAAAACAGACTTGCATTTGTGGTAGCACACTAGTGAAACCTAACTGTCCAAACATGACTGTAAATAACAAAAACAAGTTTCTAAACTCGGATAGGGCCTTTAGGGAACAACACAGAGCAGCCCGGTAGACTAAAAGCATGTGAAACTGCATTTCAGGGGAGTGTATTTTGAAGCAAGTCGTGCAAGAACAAAATGTCTGGCTGTAAGTCATGGCATGGCAAAGCCTTGAACACCTCATTTTGATTTTAGTTCATCTCCTCGTGCACCGCTGCGCCTTCCCTTCATTATCCCACTAATATTCCACATCCGCCCCTTACTTATTAGTTGCAAGCCTTCCTTTAACCATCTGTTTTAATGCAACCTTTGAACTAGGAACTAAACTTTACTCATGTATGCACTCACCAATACTGGCAAAATAACACATAATTAACTTAGCCAATTTATTTTTTTGCAGTTCGTTCCAGAATAGTCACTCTTTTATCTGTTATTCGTAAGTAACATAGTGCATATACAGACCCGTATGTGCATTGGTCATATATTTAACTGCATACCTCCAAATTAATAAAGTTACACATCTTGCCACTAGGCTCACTACACACACACATACCCCAACCCATGCGTTGTCCTATTAATTTTAACCATTTACTACAGCAATTGGTTTGCCCGTGTACCAAAGTAAAAATCATGCTTACTTTGTTGCTCTGTTATCGACCGAATCCCCAGAATATCTGTTACCGAGTGGGAGGAGGGCCATATCCTGTGCATAGCCATGTGTCCAGGGAGGGAGTGCATGCCCGGGGGAGTCGGTACTTTGGTCCCAGAGGCTCCGATGGGGGTCGGATACGAGTATATGTGGTTGTATGGTAGCGTTGGTTGTGGTGGGTGAGACGACTGCTTGCTGGACTCATACTGGCTCTGCTGGGACAGATTCCCAATCTTGTTGCGGAGGATCCTACTGATGGAGCTCACAGATGGTAGATTGAACTTGTCACAAACTCCGTCAGCCAGTAGCCTGTCCCGGATCTCCCAGGCGAAGATACCCGGGTCCCTCTGCTTGTATGTCCGTATGTGCTTGACCACTGTAGGCGTGGTGACCCGTGGTTTGCTGCCCCCGATCGCTCCCGGGAGTATAGAGCCGGTCTCGTTGTACCGGGCCAGTATCTTGCTGACGCAGCCGTGGGAGACCCGGAGCTGTCTGCTGATGTCGCAAGGCCTGATGCCCAGCTGGGCGAGCTCTACAATCCGCAGCCGGATTGCGTTGGGAAGCGGTCTGCCGTTGACAAAAACCCCGCCGAGCTGGTTCACCTCTCCAAAGGCTGGCTCTGGTGTCATGGAAACATACACAGAGGCAACACAATGAAACACAAATCTTAAATTAGACGACATGTTGCTGTAGTAGCCTGTAAAGGCCCTTTAGGACTAGTGTTGTTAATCGTGCTTCCCGTTCCTTGAGTCCTTAGTCGACGTAAGGCGGTCTGCAACGTCGTTTTCAACCCGTTAAGGACAAATTAAATGCTTATTTACAGCATATGCTATAGTTTTACTAATTGGCTATTAATACTGTCTTAAATGTATTGGGATATATATATTTAATGCACTCAAAACAGATGCGTAAGAATCGAATCAGTAAGCGTGTGATGAAAATAACAACATGTCCCACCTTTAGGCAGCCCCCTGCAAATAAAAACCCCGCACCTTTTCAGTTTGTGCATAACATACTGCTCCATTGTTATAGCGTTATATTTGAATTTCAAGATACATTTGCAGTAAAAATATGTTTTACGCATATGCTATGCTATGCTATAGTTTTACTAATTGGCTATTAATACTGGCCACTGGAAAATCCCATAATAAAACCAACTGAAGCTCAAAACTGTTCGGCCTTTATTTGAAGCCATCGCTATAGGCCTACAATCATAATTGATTCATTAGAATGTAGGTATAATTCGTTCCTTGAAAGATGTAGGAATATCCGGTCGAGTGCCTGTTATAGACTAACTCCATCATCGGCCACACAATATTTCCATAAAAACTTACCCATTGCGTTTAGTCCACAAATTATTATTGGGATCTCGGAGTTACGCCTTCCGTCCAGTTCCGAGTCCAGTTTCGCTGGTGTCCGGAAACCTGTCTAGGGGAGCACAAATCCTCGCTCTCCTCCGGCCACGGGTACTGTGTTAACCGAACTAACGATAGTAGTGAGAAGGACAAATCCGCGATGTGTTTCCTGATAGCAGGAGAGACAGGCTTACATTTCAATCCAGACAAATCATGGGCCGGTCTTCCAAAACTTTTCTCCTCGGCGAGGCTAGGTCCGCCAATGGAAGTTTGAGTTTATAGGTAGAAGCTTTCCTATTGGTCTAAAAGTTTGTGCTCGTGCAGCAAGACAGCCCCCTCTCTTCCGGAACTACAGTCAGTGTTAACCTACCACCATGAATTGCAGTTATGAATTGCATTCTACTGGAATGGTAAATTACATATAAGTAAGTACAATTATATGAATATTGTGATTATGAATCATAACAATAAACTACACTACAGGATAAATCACCAATGCAATAATCCCAATATAATAGTCAGTGGCAATCCAAGTGTTTGGATTTTGTTTTCCTATATTGTCAGTGAGGAAGTCATGTGGTATGAAAGTAAAATTGGTAGGCTGCATATTGATATTCACTCAGCTCAACTGGATAGCGTAACGTGCCTGGCTGTCTTCATTCACCAACCAAATTACATAACATTAGACATTCAGAATAGTTGCACATCGTGACACGGACACCAAAGCAAGGCAAACTAATCGTTTGATTTGGTGTGTATCGGCGTTGACTTATAAAGTACACAACCAAAAACAAATAGGTGTATATGGACGGTGAGCAGTAACCTACAGAACAACACATCTGCTGCCTGAGTTGGGCTTTGGGTCTTACTATAACTCATTCCATATAGGCTACTAATACACTTTTGGTTCAATGTTGTTGTGTATAATCCTTATTATTTCTAAAATTGAGATACAAAAAAAAAAGTATATTTCGACATATAGCCGTGGTTGTATATGTACATTCAACTGAGTGTTTAAAGAATTTGCAACGCGCCTTCTCAGAAAACCTGGCCTACATAAACTAGGTTACATGAAAACGGACTGAATAGCTTGAATAAATGTTCGATTTGTATATTCGATCAAATTAATTTATACAAATAAGCAGTTATAATAACTTATAATAGCATATTTCAAATACATTCTCCGTTATTACGAAATATTGTATTACAAGAAAGTGGATATGAAACAAAAAAGGATACGGATGTTTGCTGTTATGTCATGTTTATTTATTCAATTTATAAACTACCCTCCATACCATGAATGCGCTGACTACCCCTGCACCTATATTTCACCCATCCGACAGGCAATATAGGACGCCTTTACACACGCAGGTAATCGGACGCTTCGTTTCCTGTTTACACGAGAAACCTTAGCTCTTGAAGCTCTCGATGGTTGACCTGTGCTCACGGTTTTCTCTTTCTCTTATTGCTAAGGGTCACTTCACAACGGTAAGCTTCGTTTGCTCCCCATCTTAGAAATACATTTCAGTAGATCAACACCATATAGGCCTATGCTACACGCAGATACGTGCTCAAACGTATTCTGCACTTCATTTGTCAAGATTGGCGTAGACTCTAACCATCTTCTTACTGTCCGTGTCTTCCAGGGCCCTCGTCTGTTATAGCAGCGAGAGATTCCAGAGTACTGATCACTGAACTCTAAATGCCTAGCTCGTTTTCCAGCTGCTCTATGGGTGTTCCTGATGTATTTGTTCCGGTATGGCCGATTCCCCTGGACCCCGCTCGCTCATGGCAGTCACTAATGCGTTAAGGATAATGTTTACCATTGGAAAACGTGCTCAACTTGTTTCCATTGAGGTGCTTCCGATGACTGAAATAACAAAGGGTCACGTCCGAGGGATCAGAGGTCTCCGCTCAACAATTAGTAGGCTATTGTAGATACTTGCAGAAGTGATGGTATTTGAAAATAATTTTTGGTGTACTAATATTATACTAATATTATTCAGACCCATTCAGACCATGGATGGTGGTGCAATGTTTATCAAGATTTGAAGTAGCGTCTTTATGATTTATAAAACTAGCCTTTGGATCATGAGCAAACCGGCTTCAAGTGCGAATTCCCCAGGGGCGCGAGTGCATTGGGGCCAACTCAGAGCCTCAAGGGAATTTGCGTGCCATCCATTCCATCTCCTTAACGTTCTAATAAGAATAGCTGAAGTGCCTTGTGACGGAACTTCAAGTCCCTTGTCTGTTTAGCCCTGTTCTTTCTGTTCACACGTTTTGTCTAACTTAATCTTATCGCAGTGAGACATATATCTGAAGGGTTAATTGGGCATTGACAGATGAGTGTTAACAAGGTGTGTAGAGTAATGTGAAATGGATACACGCACGAACTTTTCGAGGTCTTTAGACTGCCTACAGAGATAATAATTATCGTGTTTCATCAGTGAGATTTAGGCTAAAATGTATTACAGCCTAAGCAATATTAGGACTAGGCCTACATCAGATTAGGCTATTATTGTTGTTATTGGTTGTATTTGTATTGTTATAGGTAGGCAATAAAATGTATTTTTATACATGTTTGCCTACCTGTGGATTTCTTCCTGTAGCCTATAGTATTATTATTGTTATTATTATTATTATTATTATTGTTATAGCCAACCATATGGTAGGAATTCACCATATGAAATTACACGTTGTGTGTTCCATGTGTAGGCCTATAACTAGCAAAAAGGCTACAGTATCCTACAGAATCCTATGTATAACTGTATAATCTTTCTCCTAATAATTCTAACCGAATTGTTTTTCTTCACACTATGGGTTGCAATCCACCGAAATAGTTGAATTTATAATTTCACGACTACTGTATAAAATGACCTACCACTGAGGAGATTAAAGGTGACGAGCGATTTATCGATGACAGTCACAGTAATTACCACGGCACATCATGTCATCTATTAGATCAGCAGGAATCTTTTGATGTCCGGTGCTGCCACGATTTGTATTCTTTCATCAGATATTTTCCAATATATTAGGCTATAAACTTGAGTCAAATAGTCAATCGCTAAATAATTATAGCAAATTTTTTTGCGGCATTCTAAACGTCATGACTAAAAATGAATTCAACTCTGCTCTCCCTTGCATGTCCACCGTTCAGGACAATGTCCCGCGCGCATGGTATAGGGTAAAGCCTTGCGGTGCCCTGCTTATTTGAAGTAGGCCTAACGGTATTTAAGGCATGTATCATAGCTGACTAAAACAGAATTAACCGTGTCGAATGGTCCTGACCGCAAGTCAACGCATCGCATCCTTCCTGATGCGTTAAACACGGCTATCTGGTTTTAGGGCATGTATGAGACCGACAGGACGGACAGCTGACGGAATAACCCAATTTCAATATTTTCGTTTCTGTCTGTTGATCTCGCTTGTAACCCATGCGGGAACCTTTCATTTTATGCTCAAGATAGTGCAAAAAATATATAAAAAAATCTACTTCACTTCCAAATCTAGAATCAGGAGCAAAGGGACATGTGCTTTTTTAGCCTAAGATAATGCTTCCATTAAATGATCAACATTGGCACTTAGCATACTTCTGTTCTAGGCATATTCATTTTTTTTTCATTAGCCTGCTGCTAATTTGGCTGCATGGTGATATCATTCTGTTTCAAATCTAATTTTGATAATTAAGGCATATGTTTAGATCAGATTTAGCTAATAATCATTTTTGAGTGCATCAGATAGCCTAATGATGTTTTTTTTTATAAATTATAGGACTATGCCTCGTTTTAATTGCACTGTGTAATCAATACGTACCAATACAAACATTTATTTATGTTTGAACTGTGCAGATATTTCGACAACTATGAAATCAACTAACCAGTGGGGTTAGCCAAACAACACATTGGACTGGTCTTGGAGTAGCTTAATGTGCCCTTATAAGGATAAGGCTAATGTGCCTTCAGTTCGGTAGGTACTGAATCTAAATAGTGCAGGAAGATGTACCAGACCCGGGATGTCGTCTTCCCAGGCGTCTACCATTCCCATAGAGGTAGGTTAACACACCTTCGACCATTATGTTATTGTATAAGTAGACCTATACGCGTTATTATAATGTGATCTTATATGGCAGACTAATGTGGCCCTCTCGGTGAATATAAACAGGATGCAGGATGTTCCCGGGGTGGCTCGTGTCATTATTTTATGCAAAGAGGAAAGGGGTTAATGTACCCCTCGACCAGGGTCGATTCCAGGCATAAGCGACATAAGTGGTTGCTTAGGGCTCCAGCCGCTAGGGAGTTTAGGAACTCGGTCGGTTCTCAATTTACTATTGAGAATAATCGTACTAGAATACAGGGTGCAAATTCTAAATTTGGTTGTGCATCAACAGTTTTTCCTCTTATGTCAGTCACTGAGAGTCACTCAATTAGCCATGTCCTCTAACAATGTTTAGATTGGTAGTCTAGCCAGCTATCTAAATGTGCCCTGGGGCCCTGACTTCCAGGGGCCCTGACTTCCAGGGGGCCCCCCATTTGATTTTGGTAGTCATTCTCACTCAGATATCATATTAACATGGCATAAATAATTACAAAATTGGTAGAATTGCAGGAAACGTGCTTTAAAAGGTCCATTGCAGCCGTTTTTATCTCAATATCAAATCATTTTGGGGTAACAATGAAATACCTTACAGTGATTGTTTTCAATTAAACTTGTAAAAAATTAACAAATTGCTTCTTGGCAAAGAGCAATTTCTCAAGCATGAATTTTGCTAGGACTGTCTGGGAGGGATCTGAGTTGGGAGGGGGAAACTGAAAATTAGCTGTTATTGGCAGAGAGGTTTGGTACTCTCTTTCTTATTGGTCTATTCATTAATTTTGAAGTCACCATGAAAGGCCAGAACGCCATTCCACCAAAACAGACAGAAATTTTAGGCGGTCTTTTCAAACAGCTCTTACACTAAAAAGGGCATTATCCACATGTTTACTATTTCACAACCTCATAGTGTAAATAAATATAAAGCACAGGTAAATCAAGTTTTTGACTGCACTGGGTCTTTAAAACTGCCATATTTCCTCTACTCCCCATGGCAAAATGTGTCGAATTGCAGGAAACATAACATAAAACGTAACATTTTCTCTCCACCATCAAGAGGGGGGCCACTAAAATGTTTTGCTGCGATGTGGGGGGCTCCCAACCAAATCTGGTTTAGGGCCCCCAAAAGGCTACAGCCAGGCCCTGTTCTAGACCATTCTGAATTTTAGAAGAGGAAACGCCTCCTAAGTGTGTGTTCATGCTAGTCCCAGCGTGATATCATGTTGGTTATTCCACTGTATTTTATATTGCATTGTCACCAGAGCAGCCGTATAGTTTAAACATTTCCTGCATAGGCCAATATTGAGGTTGCCGAACTGGGCCAACGCAGTACATTTCTATTCCCAACACCCATGCTTAGATTTGGTCGAGCTATTTTCTCAAATATCTCGGAAAAATATCTGTTCATTTTATACTTTGTAATGTGTTGTTGTTGTATAAGGCAAAGCCATTGTAGAAAACTAGTAAACGAGGGTTTGCTTGGTTCTAGGCTACATTTGTTTTGTGAGAGAGGTCCAGCAGAATCATCAGTATAGCGCCCTCCACCAGACCAAACTGAGTATCTCAAGTCTTTCTTTGCACATTTTAACCCACCTTGAATTTTAAATATATTTTAAATATTTTAATACCATAGTGTTTGCACCACATCGATCTTTTCAACATATGAATACATCGATATGGAATGATTGCGCTTGACCAGTAGGCTACTCCCTTGACTGGAATAAAGTCAATCATGCCATCCTGCCAAATGATGGATGAATTTCGAGCAATATTAGCGGTTCTGCCCCTGAACGAGGCAGTTAACCCACTGTTCCTAGGCCGTCATTGAAAATAAGAATTTGTTCTTATTTGACTTGCCTAGTTAAATAAAGGTTCAACATTTTTTACTCTCTCCGTTTTGTGTTTCCCCTATCTCTGATTGACTCCCTCTAATCATATTGACCTATATCCTTTATTTACACATACTATGATATTATACACGATAATATACTCAAGCTATATCGTGCACGATTTCCATGCAGACATTGCCCGTTTTATCATTTATAACCTATTCCCTGCCTATATGAAACTCAGACAATAGATTTTTTATGTAAAAGACAAATTCTCACTATTCTATTTATGCCACAATTTCCCGCTACAAGGCTACACAACGGTCCTACCGTCCTATCAGTTCATAACTGTCTCAAGTATCTTGTCTGTCTATCAAGCAGTGGGATCCGTCTCATATAATATTATATCACATAATCGGCTATCAGGAGAATCTAACGCTTTCCCAGCGGTGCTTTGGCAGTCGCTGTGAAGTCTCTATTGACTTAAGATGTGCAAAGCAAGCAACATGTGTCCAGGTTGCACTGTTCCAAAAAGAAAGGCGCTTACATTACGTCCGTGATGATTAGCACCAAAACAACGTTACCACCACGTCTTAGAGGTTGCGCTGGACACATACTGCCCCAATCAGTCTGCTGTTTATACTTAGAAATCACATCAAATCTGTGCGTATTTGTCACATGCTCCGAATACAGCGGGTGTTGTGAAATGCTTGCTTACGAGCCCTTCCCAACATTGCAGTTTTTTTTTTAAAGAATACAAATAAAAAATAGTAGTACACATGATTGGAGATATATAGGCCAACAGGAAGTACCAGTACCATTACCAGATCAATGTGCAGGGGTATGAGGTATTTGAGGTAGATATATAGGCCTACAGGGAGTACCAGTGCCAGATCAATGTGCAGGGGTATGAGGTATTTGAGGTAGATATATAGGCCTACAGGGAGTACCAGTACCAGATCAATGTGTATGAGGTATTTGAGGTAGATATATAGGCCTACAGGGAGTACCAGTACCAGATCAATGTGCAGGGGTGTGAGGTATTTGAGGTAGATGTATAGGCCTACAGGGAGTACCAGTACCAGATCAATGTGCAGGGGTATGAGGTATTTGCGGTAGATATGTAAGCCTACATGAAGGCAGGGTAAAGTGACTAGGCATCAGGATAGATAATAATAAGAGTTAAATAGAGTAGCAGCAGAATATGATGAGTGTACAAGGTGTGTGCTTATGTACTGTATGTGAATATAACCAATATAGCCTGTGACTAATAGTATACGCTAATCATTTATATTGATAATAAATATAATAACTCGACCAATTTCTTAACTTAGAATTGTCGTTTCTTATTTACTCCCTATTTTGTAGCCTAATGAAACAGGCTACGTAATTCCTGGTTATTGAATTACACTTTCAACACTAAATATGCATCTTAAGAGGTCGTTTTATAATATTATAGCATCCAGAATTATAGCAGCGTGGGTGGATATTAAGGACAGACAGGACGCCCAATCAACTTCCCATGATAGTGGCAACGTTTTTGTCGAAATGTAAGCCTTTTGACCGTTTTCTATCAACTCTGCGTCTTGCGTATTCACAGCGTGACCATGTTTTGAACTAGACTACATTTAGTGATCTTGTATTGAATAGAAATGTATGTAGGGAATGGAATCTTCATTTGATACAGTATATGCCCGCTTTGTTTCAGAATAACAATCCCTCAACTAAATGTGAACCAGCGGATGAGTGCACTTTAATTCCACTCAGACTGATCTAAAGAATGTCTGAGAAGTTAATGGTGTGTACCAAAGATTTCCCTCCTAACAGCCACAGTATTAATCTATCTGCGATTGCTTTCGGGGGTACTGTATAAATAATCCAACAAATTAGGATTCTCTTCATTTTTCCTTTAGCCTATGATCGTTGTTAAATGGATAAGACCCGGATTCTAATTGTGTCGCTTAGTCCAATCAAACTATCGTAATTGAAATCGTGTGGCAATCATTTATTGCAGTACATCTAAGGAACGGTCCGACTGCAATCAAGATATTTTACTGTATAAGAGACGTCAAGGTTATTGGACAGACACGAGCAGAGTAATACGCATTTTCTGCTGTAAACGGACTCCATTCGCCTTATTAAGCCTTGTTGATAGGCTAAGAGACAACAAATAGCCTATACATAGGCCTAAAATTAGAATTTTACATGAAAGCATGACGAACTTGAAATGGCAATATGATTTAAAGAGAATTTGTAAACGTTGCAAATAGCCTACATAAAACTAGTGGAGCCAAAAAATATGTATTTTATCCATGCTGCTCGATAGAGAATGCAAATGTTAATAGGCAAAGCAATACCTTGATATCAACGAATGATTAGGCTATTATCGCTCATTTGCAGATGATGTAAAATAGTAGCATATGCCTTCACCGATGAATGTTTTAATGTTAAAGATTGTAGCGAGAAGACAATTACGGTAAAATATGTAGGTTTATTATTGTGGTTATTATCATTATTGCGGTTATTATATTATTATTATACATTTAAGATAATAGGCTAAGTATTACAGTGAGCCTATTATTCGTTGGTAGTCATTATTATTTGATTTAAGTATTGCCACTACTAAGAAAAATAATATATTATTGCATGCCATCATTGATGCTATCACGCGGAGTTATTCATTTGAATATTTGTGACGTTCACGGCAAGTTAGGCCTAATGGTTATCCCTGTGTATGCTTCTTGTTTGTAGTTTAAGTCTCAGAACCAGAGGCTAACCATGTTTAATGTCACACTGCAATTTAGTGAGCTACATCAGACGACGTAGGTTTATTGCCCACTTCAGACGATCTAGGCCTGCCTATACTAATGCATTTAAGTCAACTTTAAGTCGACTAACTATATATACTATACTATATATGAATGTACTCAAAAGTTGACTCGGACTGGACCGCTTTGGTCCTTATTTTGCCACTGATTTCGCGAATATCCATAATGGCGTTCTCCAAAATTAAATGAGTTTTGGGTCGTTAGCAGTGCGAAGTATATTTCCTGGTCCTTGAGATTCTGACAAATCTACAAAAATGGCAAATGAGTTAGTGATGATTATAGACCTACTCCATTACAGTTCCCCACTTGCTATAATGGATGAGCAGTGCATTTGGAAAGTACTCAGACCCCCTTCCCTTTTTCCACATTTTGTTACGTCACAGCCTTATTCTAAAATTGATTAAATAATAAACGTTCCTCATCAATCTACACACGATACCCTACAATGACAAAGTTAAAACAGGTTTTTGGACATGTATTAAAAATAAAAAACGGATACCTTATTTAGAGTACCAGTCAAAAGTTTGGACACACCTACTCATTCAAGTGTTTTTCTTTATTTTTACTATTTTATACATTGTAGAATAATAGTGAAGACATAGAAACGATGAAATAACACATATGGAATCATTTATTAACCTAAAAAGTGTTAAATAAATCAAAATATATTTTATATTTGAGATTCTACAAATAGCCACCCTTTGCCTTGATGACAGCTTTGCACACTCTTGGCATTCTCTCAACCAGCTTTGAGGTCATCACCTGGAATGTATTTCAATTAACAGGTGTGCCTTCTTAAAAGTTAATTTGTGGAATTTCTTTCCTTCTTAACGTGTTTGAGCCAATCAATTGTGTTGTGACATGTTAGGGGTGGTACACAGAAGATAGCCCTATTTGGTAAAAGACCAAGTCCATATTATGACAAGAACAGCTCAAATAAGCAAAGAGAAAGGACAGTCCATCATTACTTTAAGGCATGAAAGTCAGTGAATCCGGAAAATGTCTAGAACTTTGAACGTTTCTTCAAGTGTAGTCGCAAAAACCATCAAGCCCTATGATGAATCTGGCTCTCATGAGGACAGGAATGGAGGACCACCACAGGAATGGAAGACCCAGAGTTACCTCTGCTGCAGAGGATAAGTTCATTACAGTTACCAGCCTCAGAAATTGCAGCCCAAATAAATGCTTCACAGAGTTCAAGTAACAGACGCATTTCAACATCAACTGTTCAGAGGAGACTACGTGAATCAGGCCTTCATGGTCAAATTGCTGCAAAGAAACCACAACTAAAGGACACCAACAAGAAGAAGAGACTTGCTTGGACCAAGAAACACGAGCAATAGACATTAGACCGGTGGAAATCTGTCCTTTGGTCTGATATGTCCAAATTTTAGATTCTTGGTTCCAACTGCTGTGTCTTTGTGAGTCGCATGCATTGCTGGTGACACCTTCTGTGATTCATTTCGAATTCAAGGCACACTTAACCAGCATGGCTACCACAGCCTTCTGCAGCGATACACCATACCATCTGGTCTATGCGTAGTGGGACTTTCATTTGTTTTTCAACAGGATAATGAACAACACACCTCCAGGCTCTGTAAGGGCTATTTGACCATGAAGTGATGGAGTGCTGCATCAGATGACCTGGCCTTCACAATAACACCACAATCATGGTTTGGGACAAGTTGGACTGCAAAGTGAAGGAAAAGCGGCCAACAAGTGCTCAGCATATGTGGGAACTCCTTCAATACTGTTGGAAAAGCATTCCAGGTGAGAGAAGGCGAAGAGTGTGCAATGCTGTCATCAAGACAAAGGGTAGGTACTTTGAAAAATCTATAATAAAATTTGATTTGTTTAACATGTTTGCGTACTACATAATTCCATATGTGTTATTTCATAGCTTTGATGTCCTCACTATTATTCTACAATGTAGAAAATAGTATAAATTAAGACAAAACCCTTGAATGAGTAAGTGTGTCCAAACCTTTGGCTGCTACTGTACATAAGTATTCAGACCCTTTGCTATGAGACTTGAAATTGAGCTCAGGTGCATCCTGTTTCCATTGAATGTCCTTGAGATGTTTCTACAACTTGATTAAAGTCCACTTGTGGTAAATTCAATTGATTGTACATGACCTGGAAAGGCACACACCTGTCTATATAAGGTTCCACACTTGACAGTGCATGTCAGAGCCAAAACCAAGCCATGAGGTCGAAGGAATTGTCCGTAGAGCTCTGAGACAGGATTGTGTCGAGACACAGATCTGGAGAAGGGTACCAAAACATTCTGCAGCATTGAAGGTCCCCAAGAACACAGTGGCCTCCATCATTCTTAAATGGAAGACATTTGCAACCAGCAAGACTCTTCCTACAGCTGGCCGCCAAACTGAGCAATCGAGGGAGAAGGGCCATGGTCAGGGAGGTGACCAAGAACCCGATGGTCACTCTGACAGAGCTCCAGAGTTCCTCTGTGGAGATGGGAGAACCTTCCAGAAGGACAACCATCTCTGCAGCACTCCACCAATCAGGCATTTATGGTAGAGTGGCCAGATGGAAGCCACTCCTCAGTAAAAGGCACATGACAGACCGCTTGGAGATGCCAAAAGGCACATAAATGACTCTCAGAACATGGGGAAACAAGATTCTCAAAGTTGAACTCTATGGCCTCAATGCCAAGCGTCACGTCTGGAGGAAACCTGGCACCATCCCTACGGTGAAGCATGGTGGTGGCCACATCCACCTGTGGGTATGTTTTTCAGAGGCAAGGACTGGGAGACTTGTCAGGATCGAGGGAAAGATTAACAGAGCAAAGTACTGAGATATCCTTGATGAAAACCTGCTCCAGAGCTCTCAGGACCTCAGACTGGGGCGAAGGTTCACCTTCCAACAGGTTAATGACCCTAAGCACACAGCCAAGACAACTCAGGTGTGGCTTTGGGACAAGTCTCTGAATGTCCTTGAGTGGCCCAGCCAGAGCCCGGACTTGAACCCGATCAAACATCTCTGGAGAGACCTGAAAATAGCTGTGCAGCAACCCTCTCCACCCAACCTGACAGAGTTTGAGAGGATCTGCAGAGAAGAATGGGAGAAACTCCCCAAATACAGTATGCCAAGCTTGTAGCGTCATACCCAATACTTGAGGCTGTACTCGCTGCCAAATGTACTTCAATAAAGTACTGAGTAAAGTGTCTGAATACTTATGTAAATGTGATATTTCCGTTTTTATTTTTTTAAACATTTTTTTTAAATAAAAAAAAACACTTTTTGCTTTGTCCTTATGGGGTATTATGTGTTTATTGATGAGGTAAACAAAAAAGGTTGTACGGTAACAAAATGTGGAACATGTCAAGTGTTCTGAATACCTTCCGAATGCACTGTATGGACTCCATTGTGGGAGCTCAGCTTTCAGCCCTAAATAGGCTATGGGATAGTGTTTCTGAGTTGTTTGGAACGTTTTGGAGATAATAACATTAGTTTCTAACTCATTTCAATTTCACAGATGTGTTAATTGTGAGTTATATTCTATTATTAATTCCCTTTTTGTCTTTGGGGAGGGGATCTCTTCTTTGATTTAGCAAATGTCTAATCGCTGTTTGGGACTTTTTTTTAAAGCGCCCCATTGATGACTCTAACCTCTCACATCCAAATGGAATTGACACCATTAAAGTAATTTACAGGTTAACACTTCTGAAAGGTTCGGAAGGGTTGAGTGGTCCTGGAACTTTAGTGCGGCCGTAATGAGGATGACCGCAGGTTAACGACGTATGTAGTCGTGTTTCAGAGGGCCATGGCTGGATTTCTCGTGAGAAGGACAAACGAAACAATATTTACGACACTTTTAAGCATCCATCACTTTGACATCTGGTCGTCTAGCACCTGGTCTTCATTAACATTAAATATTACATTCCGGGCTAATTTGGAGCAGAGCTCGGCCAATCAAATAGATTGGAAAATCTATTTCGCACAACAGTCAAATATGAGTGGAAATATGGGTCTTTTGCGTTTGGTAGCTCTTCAAAACTAGTTCATGTAAACATTACTATAGTTTTAAGTCAGCATTGTTGAGGAACGTGTTCATTCGTATTGTTTGTTCATTGGATCTTGCCAATGCCTAAAATGATATCTGTATCTTCCTCATTAGCATCTTCAGCATCATCATTAGCCTATGTAAAATAATGTAGACTCAACCTAAATCCAAGCCCATAACCTCAACCCAAACCGATATAACCTAAACACCCTTACATTAAGCACCTGAACATGTAGCAAAATAGTGTAACAAATATGTGTTATGAAAATGTAATATTGAATAAAACGTTTAAAGTTTGTCCGATACATTTTAAAGACCAACATATTTGTGAAATGACTGTAAACATATCTTTCTTTAAATAACACCATAAAGTATAGGCATATACGATAACTAATACGCCTATTGTGTTCATTGTCATTCCCTCCCAAAGTTGCTTGATGAACACCACAAGGAAAGGACGCACCTGGAAGAGTGGCCTAAAAACACCTGACGTAAACTATACATGGCGGTTGTGCACTGGCAAGATTAACCTAACCGGATAATTAAAAAAAGTTTCTGAGGCCGTGTCCATCCCCAAGGCTCTGTAAGAAACTCCCCACCGCATAACAGCGCAAGGCTGTCGGAATCTGCACAATGTTGCAGCGGGTTGGTCTGTTGATTGAGGGATACAAAATACAGGCCGTCTGACTATCTCCTCACGTGGGATACAGTATTTTTTAAGGATAGCCCCATCATTTTGAGTCTGCAACGGGTTCAGCTTGCGAATATGTGCATTTATATAAACTAGCCAACTGCGCAGCGGGCGCCCCTGGTTTGGTTGGAGATTTGCCCTGAAACCCGACGTTGAATTGCAATGCATCACCTGGCAGAAATATTAAACAACAACATAATATTTTTAAAAAACATACATGAGACTCATGCATACTTGCCTAGCTCGTGCACATGTTTACATGGTTCTGCACATGCTTCAGGTGATAGAAACCTGAACACATGACCAGTGCTTTGAAAGGTGGATGTACTTATGCTTTCCTGTGGATATTTTGTCTCACATTCCTACCACCAAACGACCAACCTATGGACAACAGGTAAAGTATGTTCAATTTTTTTTTTTAAATCCCCAACATTCTGGCTTGTAGAGGTCAGGAGAGAGAACTTTTCTGATCAAAACGCTCATTCCTGCCTGCCTTGTTTCTGGTGTCCTTTGGCAGCTCTTTGGTCTTGGCCATAGTGGAGTTTGGAGTGTGACTGTTTGAGGTTGTGGACAGGTGTCTTTTATACTGATAAGTTCAAACAGGGGCCTCCCGGGTGGCGCAGTGGGGCAAAAAAGTATTTAGTCAGCCACCAATTGTGCAAGTTCTCCCACTTAAAAAAATGAGAGAGGCCTGTAATTTTCATCATAGGTACACTTCAACTATGACAGACAAAATGAGAAGAAAAAAAATCCAGAAAATCACATTGTAGGATTTTGGTCACCTACAAACAAGCAAGATTTCTGGCTCTCACAGACCTGTAACTTCTTCTTTAAGAGGCTCCTCTGTCCTCCACTCGTTACCTGTATTAATGGCACCTGTTTGAACTGTTTTTTGTTGTTGTTGTTTTTTACCCCCTTTTTCTCCCCTATTTCGTGGTATCCAATTGTTGTAGTAGCTACTATCTTCTCTCATCGCTACAACTCCCATACGGGCTCGGGAGAGACAAAGGTTGAAAGTCATGCGTCCTCCGATACACAACCCAACCAGCCGCACTGCTTCTTAACACAGCGCGCATCCAACCTGGAAGCCAGCCGCACCAATGTGTCGGAGGCCACACCGTGCACCTGGCAACCTTGGCTAGCGCGCACTGCGCCTGGCCCGCCACAGGAGTCGCTGGTGCGCGATGAGACAAGGACATCCCTACCGACCAAGCCCTCCCTAACCCGGACGACGCTAGGCCAATTGTGCGTTGCCCCACGGACCTCCCGGTCGCGGCCGGTTACGATACAGTGCCTTGCGAAAGTATTCGGCCCCCTTGAACTTTGCAATCTTTTGCCACATTTCAGGCTTCAAACATAAAGATATAAAACTGTATTTTTTTGTGAAGAATCAACAATAAGTGGGACACAATCATGAAGTGGATGGAGAGCATTTGTGAACAGCAGTTTTCAGTTCTTTCCACAGATTCTCGATTGGATTCAGGTCTGGACTTTGACTTGGCCATTCTAACACCTGGATATGTTTATTTTTGAACCATTCCATTGTAGATTTTGCTTTATGTTTTGGATCATTGTCTTGTTGGAAGACAAATCTCTGTCCCAGTCTCAGGTCTTTTGCAGACTCCATCAGGTTTTCTTCCAGAATGGTCCTGTATTTGGCTCCATTCATCTTCCCATCAATTTTAACCATCTTCCCTGTCCCTGCTGAAGAAAAGCAGGCCCAAACCATGATGCTGCAACCACCATGTTTGACAGTGGGGATGGTGTGGTCAGGGTGATGAGCTGTGTTGCTTTTACGCCAAACATAACGGTTTGCATTGTTGCCAAAAAGTTCAATTTTGGTTTCATCTGACCAGAGCACCTTCTTCCACATGTTTGGTGTGTCTCCCAGGTGGCTTGTGGCAAACTTTAAATGACACTTTTTATGGATATCTTTAAGAAATGTCTTTCTTCTTGCCACTCTTCCATAAAGGCCAGATTTGTGCAATATATGACTGATTGTTGTCCTATGGACAGAGTCTCAGCTGTAGATCTCTGCAGTTCATCCAGAGTGATCATGGGCCTCTTGGCTGCATCTCTGATCAGTCTTCTCCTTGTATGAGCTGAAAGTTTAGAGGGACGGCCAGGTCTTGGTAGATTTGCAGTGGTCTGATACTCCTTCCATTTCAATATTATCGCTTGCACAGTGCTCCTTGGGATGTTTAAAGCTTGGGAAATCTTTTTGTATCCAAATCCGGCTTTAAACTTCTTCACAACAGTATCTCGGACCTGCCTGGTGTGTTCCTTGTTCTTCATGATGCTCTCTGCGCTTTTAACGGACCTCTGAGACTATCACAGTGCAGGTGCATTTATACGGAGACTTGATTACACACAGGTGGATTGTATTTATCATCATTAGTCATTTAGGTCAACATTGGATCATTCAGAGATCCTCACTGAACTTCTGGAGAGAGTTTGCTGCACTGAAAGTAAAGGGGCTGAATACTTTTGCACACCCAATTTTTCAGTTTTTGATTTGTTAAAAAAGTTTGAAATATCCAATAAATGTCGTTCCACTTCATGATTGTGTCCCACTTGTTGTTGATTCTTCACAAAAAAATACAGTTTTATATCTTTATGTTTGAAGCCTGAAATGTGGCAAAAGGTTGCAAAGTTCAAGGGGGCCGAATACTTTCGCAAGGCACTGTTTATCCACATAATTTTCTTTCCTCATGATGTCATCTATTTTGTGAAGTGCACCAGTCCCTCCTGCAGCAAAGCACCTCCACAACATGATGCTGCCACCCCCGTGCTTCACTGTTGGGATGGTGTTCTTCGGCTTGCAAGTCTCCTTCTTTTTCCTCCAAACATAACAATGGTCATTACGTCCAAACAGTTCTCTTTCTGTTTCATCAGACCAGAGGACATTTCTCCAAAAAGTATGATCTTTGTCCCCATGTGCAGTTGCAAACCGTCGTCTGGCTTTTTATGGCGGTTTTGGAGCAGTGGCTTCTTCCTTGCTGAGCAGCTGATTGATTTGCACTTTTCGCACCAAAGTACGTTCATCTCTAAGAGACGGAACGTGTCTCATTCCTGAGCTTTATGACGGCTGCGTGGTCCCATGGTGTTTATACTAGCGTATTATTGTTTGTACAGATTAACGTGGTACCTTCAGGCATTTGGAAATTGCTCCCAAGGATGAACCAGACTTGTGGAGGTCTACAATTTTATTTTCTGAGGTCCTGGCTGATTTCTTTTGATTTTCACATGATGTCAAGCAAAGAGGCAGTAAGTTTGAAGGTAGAACTTGAAGTACATCCACAGGTACACCTCCAATTGACTCAAATGATGTCAATTAGCTCAACAGAAGCTTCTAAAGCTATGACATAATTTTCTGGAATTTTCCAAGCTGTTTAAAGGCACAGTCAACTTAGTGTATGCAAACCTCTGACCCACTGGAATTGTGATACAGTGATTTATAAGTGAAATAATCTGTCTGTAAACAATTGTTGGAAAAATTACTTGTGTCATGCACAAGGTAGATGTCCTAACCGACGTGCCAAAACTATAGTTTGTTAACAAGAAATTTGTGGAGTGGTTGAAAAACGAGTTTTAATGACTCCAACCTAAATGTATGTAAACTTCCGACTTCAACTATAAAAATAGGCACAAAAAATATATATATACAGTATATATTTATAAAGATTTATTTTTTATGTATATATATATTTTTTTGCATATTTTGCATGTTATTTTGGCATTAATACATGTCACATATCAGTTTGCAAACAATGCAAAAATAATCATGGAGTTAAATAAAACTGCATACAAACATGGTCTCTTTATTGCTTTCTTGAGATAGGCAGCTCCAAAATGCAGGTGTTTCAGCCAAGTTCAGTGCTTTTTGTGGTGTTGGGGCTGCCCTTTGAAAATACGGCGTGAAGGGGTTGGCAATGTTCTCTAGTTGTGCCGTGATTGGCTCAGTGTTCTATCACTCATGGGGACACTACATCACCACAAAAACTAAGAGGGAGGGGGCTCGAAAATTCAAGCCCCTTGGGTGCTGCCATAGAGTTACATTAAAAGTGCCCCATCCAACAAGGCTCAAGATTATTGGCCACAGATAAAATCACATATCTACCGCAGCTTTGATTGGACTGATCATATCAACATCATACTTTCAAAATCTTAGCTAGCAAGCTAGACAAGCAGTCATCATCATGAATCACGTCGGCAATCTACTGGCAAGTCCTTTTCCATCCTTGTCATATGAAGATAAATTAGGTATCGGTGCTCATCAGCCATTGGCCATAAGCATTACACAACAAGTTGGAAATCGCAAATTCAACAAAGAGTGGTTTGGAAGGAATCAGGTAAAAGGTTGAGTACATTGGCCATGCTGTCAATCCAGCATGACTTCTGCCACGGTCAAGACAACTGGAAACTCCGAAAAAAACGAGAATCGACTGAGAAAATAAGTTTTCCCATTCCAACCCGGAATTCCAAAACGGGAACTTAGGCCTTTTTCTAGAGCTCTGACTTGAAGACCACCGACGTCATGATTCAACCTTGTTTTTTTTTCCAAGTTCCCAGTCATCTTGAAAGTACCCACAAGGACCGCTGCGCCACCTTCCTGTTCAGAACAACAATGCACAGAACAACAATGTGAGTCCAAAAATGTATTGTATGCTGCTGCATAAATGATGTAATATGCCAGGGAGTTATGTATACTGTAGCTAGGAAAGTAATACTAAGTGTATGTTGTGTAGTAAGCTGTTAGTAGCTCATGTGCCTCACCCTAACAATACGGTCCCTTTTCCATTCATAATTTAGCCTACTGTTCTGACTTGGTGGTGGTAGCCTATAGCCTGTTTTAGAGAAATGTAATCATAGAATATTGTAAGAGCTTTAATTGTCTGCTTTATATGCCCCAGATTTATGGAGGCCCTAGTGTGTGAGGACTGTTTGTCACCATTATAGTGCAATTCATGTGTTGTGTTGTGTAGTGTCTTTGCTGGCATGCATCTAAAAAATAAATATATCATTTTTTGCCTGACCAAGATTTACATGTAAAAATCGCCACTGGTTCCAGTTTTTTCCAATTTGGATAAGTACTGGATAAGGTTCAGCTTGGGATAAAACTAAGCTTGACAAAATGTTACAAATACACATTTCAAATATTAGCCTACATTAGATCCTATACATTACCCAGATGAAACATATATCATGGTATGATCATGCCCATTCACAAAACAGTTGTATTTTTTTTTTTAATTATATCTTGTGAGGTGTTATGGCAGAGAAGAAGCCTAACGCTGTACTTTGTCTGCTCTACGAGTAGTGTGGATCACTCAGATGTGCAAAGGTTTTTAAGAGTCACATTACTAGCAGAGGCTCTGGGAAACACCTTGGCTACTAAAGACAGCCTACATCATAAGATGGTTCTAACGATGATCATAACGCTACGCATGCTCTGGGAAACGAGGCCCAGATCGTGTGTGTGTGTGTGTGTGTGTGTGTGTGTGTGTGTGTGTGTGTGTGTGTGTGTGTGTGTGTGCGTGCATAAACTCAGCAAAAAAATAAACATCCTCTCACTGTCAACTGAAAGCCCTTTGTTTCTAGCCATTTTGAGCCTGTAATCGAACCCACAAAAGCTGATGCTCCAGATACTCAACTAGTCTGAAGAAGCACAGTTTAATGCTTATTTAATCAGCTCAACAGTTTTCAGCTGTGCTAACATAATTGCAAAAGGGTTTTCTAATGATCAACTAGCTTTTGAAAATGATAAACTTGGATTAGCTAACACAATGTGCCATTGGAACATAGAAGTGATGGTTGCTGATAAAAGGCCTCTGTAGGCCTGCGTAGATATTCCATTTAAAAAATCTGCCCTTTTCCAGCTACAATAGTAATTTACAACATTAACAATGTCTACACTGTATTTCTGATCAATATCAACCTTCAGCTCATGCAGGAGAATATAACAAACCCATTTCATTTGAGGAAACTCATGCGCCGTCTTGTGTTTTTGGACCATCACTTGACAAAGGAGATTTTAAGAGACATGGCATGCCCTCCACATGGTTTACATTCTACAGACTCTAAAATCTAGGGAATTCTGCACAGGAATTCTATTCCACGATGAAGTGGCGCCATCTTGTGGATATGCAATAATTTTTACCTGAAGCACTGAACCACCAGGCAGTTCAGTTCTCATTATCCACAGTTCTCATTATCCACATATTTGGGTTACTGTACCATCAATTACATTTGTCTCTGCCTGAAATACATGTGCAGCTGGTCATGTTCCTTTGAGTCTTCCTAAGTACCCCCTGTGGATAGGCCAGGTACCCCCAGTTTGAGAACCACTGGCCAGTGTACCAAACTTTTGGAACACCTGCTCTTTCCCTGACATGGACTGCCAGGTGAAAGCTATGATCACTTATTGATGTCACCTGTTAAATCCACTTCAATCAGTGTAGATGAAGGGGAGGAGACTGGTTAAAGAAGGATTTTTAAGCCATGAGACATTTTTAAGCAATTGAGACATGGATTGTGTATGTGTACCATTCAGAGGGTGAATGGGCAAGACAAAATATTTAGGTGCCTTTGAACAGAGTATGGTAGCAGGTGCGACGGTTTGAGTGTTTCAAGAACTGCAATGCTGCTGGGTTTTTCCAGTGTGTATCAAGAATGGTTCACCACCCAAAGGACATCCAGCCAACTTGACACAACTGTGGGAAGCATTAGGGTCAATATGGGCCAGCATCTCTGTGGAACACTTGTTCTAAGGGCAAAAGGGGGTGTACGGTGTTCCTAATGTTTTGTACACTCAGTGTATATCCAACTACAGTATAACTAAAGTCGTAACTTATGTTTTTTTGTCTACTTTTCAAGTAAATGTACTTTTAGTAATGTTTTGGGAAACATAGTCATTTAAAAATAGACTAAATTATGTTTGCATTGGTGTTTGGATATAGGCTGATGACCTTATGCACACTAAGAAAAAGAGGGTTCCTTAAGGGTTCTTTGGGAAGGGTGATGGTTCTGGGTGGAACCATACTGACCCAAAGAGAACCCTTTGTAGTTAAGAAAAGGGTTATTTCCTCTTTCATTGATGATTAAAATGTCGGCCAGCGGCTCATTTTAATATTTTGGGGCGTGATTTGCTCACAGCTCTTTTTTGTGCAACCGTGAGTGAGCATGTCATTCCAGTTTATCTAATGTGTTGTGTTATGCCATTTCATATCAAAAGTTATTAGGGCCATTGATGGTGTCTTGTAAAAGACTCGTGTATGGCCTTGGGTCAATTGAGAACTGTTGTCCAAATTAGTCGTTCCCAAATCTCTCTCCTTAGGGGCCTCAACTGTTCGACCTAGCACACCTGATAGGTTTTATTATTGTGTTCATTTACAAAGTCAATGTGCCATATTGTGATGTTCATATCATGTTTTCATAACTGCACACCAATATTGATCTCGAATCAGATGTTTTACTCTCTGAATTTCAGATAAGGCTTAATTGTTCATTTAGACCTATAGCAAATTAGACCTATACATAATAAGGTCGCACTCTGCGTTCTTGGTCCGGTTGAGTGAAAGTATGCCCTCAAGAGGGCAGCGTGGTACCACAGAGGCTTGCAGTCCCTAGGCCGTGTTTGGAGTTCAATGCTTATGCAGTAGTGGTACAAGCAGAGCTCAATAGGCTGCATGTTAGATACTATAGAAGAAAATGCTGGTGTCAGTTTTCTCGCCATTTCATTTGAAATGGTAAGAATCAGATGGCTTGCCCGAGGACACAAAGGGGAAACCTGCCCATGTTTTACAGAGAAAAGCATTTGGTAGGTATTTGTAAATGTGTTGTTTTAAATAGCCTATGAGGCTCATATAGAGAAATACATGAAAAAGGGAATATCACAATTTATTCAAACATACACTACATGGCCAAAAGTATGTGGACACCTGCTCATCGAACATCTCATTCCAAAATCATTGGCATTCATTTGGAGTTGGTCCCCCCTTTGCTGCGAGAACAGCCTCCACTCTTCTGGGAAGGCTTTCCACTAGATGTTGGAACATTGCTGCAGGGGTTTTATTCTATTCAGCCAACAAGAGCAATAGTGAGGTCGGGCACAGATGTTGGGCGATAAGGCCTGGCTCGCAGTCGGTGTTCCAATTCATCCAAAAGGTGTTTGATGAGGTTGAGGTTAGGGCTCTGTGCAGGCCAGTCAAGTTCTTCCACACCGATCTCGACAAACCATTTCTGTATGGACCTCTCATTGTGCACTGTCATATTGAAACAAGAAAGGGCCTTACCCAAACTGTTGCCACAAAGTTGGAAGCACAGGATCGCCTAGAATTTAATTGTATGCTATAGCGTTAAGATTTCCCTTCACTGGAACTAAGGGGCCTAGCCCGAACCATGAAAAACAGCCCCAGACCATTATTCCTCCTCCGCCAAACTTTACAGTTGGCACTATGCATTCGGGCAGGTAGCGGTCTCCTGACATCCGCCAAACCCAGATTTGTCTGTCGGACTGTCAGATGGTGAAGCGTAATTCATCACTCCAGAGAACGCGTTTCCGCTTCTCCAGAGTCCAATGGCCATTGGTGTGTGGTTGTTCTGCAATGGAAACCCATTTAATGAAGTTCCCGACGAACAGTTATTGTACTGACGTTGCTTTCAGAGGCAGTTTGGAACTCGGTAGTGAGTGTTGCAACCGAGAACAGACGATTTTTACGTGCTTCAGCACTCGGTGGTCCCGTTCCGTGAGCTTGTGTGTCCTACCACTTCGCGGCTGAGCTGTTGTTGCTCCTAGACATTTCCACTTCGAAATAATAGCACTTACAGTTGACCCCGGGCAGGGTAGACATTTGCCAAACTGACTTATTGGAAAGCTGGCATCCTATGATGGTGCCACGTTGAAAGTCACTGAACTCTTCAGTATGGGCAAATCTACTGCCAGTGTTTGTCTATGGAGATTGCATGGCTGTGTGCTCGATTTTGTACCTGTCAGCAACTGGTGTGACATGTAGTGTATGTGTGATAGATTGTGTTTGCCAGATAATAAAACACATATACACACAGTACATACATTTTAAAAACGTGACAGTGATATAAAACAAGTCAGTTATTTCCATGGTGGTCCCTATAAAAGTAACTAATAGCCTAATAATAATGTTTTCTAGTTGATAATAATAGTGACCTCAATCCCACTTTCATCTTTACACAAAAGAGATCATCGCACTACTAAACCAGAGTGCAGCGCCGTCCCTTTTCTTTTTCAGCACCCTGATGCCCTCATGGCAAACGCTCTATTGCCATGGTGTTCTATCCCGCACCATGTATCGAATTAGCCTACATTATACTATTGATACTTTCTTAATTATGGCCGTGTGTTTTATAGTAGTTTTAGAACTATGGCAAAGAGGGCAATCGAAATACGTAAATGTACAGTGTATGAGCGAATGCCAGAGGCAGCCCATTGTGCAGAAACTGGTTGAATCAACGTCGTTTCCACAGTTCCCAACTTGTAAACTAAATCCAATAACATGGTGAATTCGTTTGTTGATTTCACGTTGAATTCACGTCAGTTAACAACTCAACCAAATGAAAATAAAAACTAGTCTTTGAACTTACGTCTGTGCCGAGTGGAAGGTGCATTGCAGGGTTTTGGATTTTAATAGCGAATCTCGTTGAAGGTCAATTCACACTTTTAACACATTATGTTGTTTTTGTGGTATTTGTTAGATCCTTAGAATGAAATAGGTTTTGATTACACTCTCTAAATGTATTGATGAAAAGGGCCAGAGGACAGGTGCAGAGATCAAATATCAGATAGCCTCATCTTTTTAACATAAATTGCTTACCTTCTATTATTACACACATATTACATCATGTTTCTTATAAGATTGGTTAAATTAGACATTTATTTTAATTTTCTTACCAAATTTGCCTAAAGGACTACACTTCAAATGGGAAAATCGCAATTTTGTTGAAGATTTAGAACCAGCCAAGAGTCTTACAACAAAAGTAAATATTTGTCCGTAAAGAGCTCTCGGTCCCAGAGTGGCCTCTCCTCTCTGGTTGAATCTGAAGTCTGTGGGTCTAATAGATTAAGGGGCTGGCGAGTTCATTGTGGACAGAATCATTCCCTCTATCTGAACCTGACTTATCTTTGCCTTACGAAGTTCTGCACTTAAATGAAGAGTCCTCTGCAAATTGACCCACTTGAGCCACCGTATAGGCCTACTTGCTTACAGTAATCTGTTAGGTCTTGTCAACATTATTTGAGAGGCTCTTCACTGGAGACCTTGTTGCACAGCCTAGATGTGCGTTTTCGTGTTTGTTATAGGAGGACTATCAGACATAGTTATAAAAAAAACAATCCTCTTTCTCTTGCTACTCCGATGTCTCAAGGGTGTGTTGCAGGTCTGCATGAGTCTCCAATACGCGTTGTTCATGGTGTTTTTATCACTAGACTTGTTTTTAGAGTTTGATTTCAGTGCGTAGACATGCTTCTAAGTAAAGATTAAAGCAAAATGAAAGGCTGTATGTTATACGCCATATTGTTCGAATCATCGAGGTCAACTACTGTTTGGGTAGTAGAAATGAAAAGGCGTTTTAATTCGTTTGGAAACGCATAAGTAATATTTCTGCTCACTGCAGGTTTGGCGGGTGTTGGACGTAGAGCAGCAGTAGATTGTAGTAGGCCTAATGCCCGCATCCCATTCAGGCCCATTCAAAACCATGACAACAAGGAACAAGCTCGGATTTATCCTGGAAAGTTAAAGGACATTGTGGCGGGGCGTCAATCACCGTATTATTGAAGGACTGAACAAATGCAAAATCTTGACTGGAACAAATGCTTCCAACGGGTCTCGGACGCGGGGCTACATTTCCCTCCTTTGTTCTCAGCCTCTGGTTGGCATGTATTTGTATTCCCCCTCGGCCGACCACCCAGGACGACTTGGGATGGAAGGCTGAGGCATGTCCACTCTCCTCGCTATAGGGCAGGCCCTGTCACCAAGGCAAAGCGCGCAAAGCAGAGAGGAGTGGAGGCCATCTAAAGCATGGCATGGGAACTAGATGGAACTCCACGGATCTGCCTGTGCCTCGTGTCCGTATCTGAAGTCTGAGACGAGAGCCAATATTAGAACTCTTCAGTCTGAAGTACAGTTGAAACACACACCCCAAAACGGACTCCATAATATGAATGCGTCTGCTGGGGATATGTGATCCCCTTTATCAGCTGCGTCATAATCTCCTATTACTAGGCTGTATGCCTTTATAAAATGGGCGTTTTGACTGAAGGTGAAGGACACCTGTTCCAACATAGTCATATAGCGTTTGACCGACAATGTAAGGTGGTCGCCATGAATTTGACAGTAACTTTACAGGCAGCTCAGTGGCAAGTAAAAGTCTGTAATACAACTACTGTAATTGTAATTGTAATACAACTACTGTATTGTAATACAACTACTGTAATATAAATAATATATCAAAGCAAGTGCTGTGTAATGACAAACAGTGCAATACCGTAAAATGTACTGTATTATACTGTAAAAAATAAAAAGTAAAGGATACCTTCATCGGAAGGGGAGGGGTTTGTAATTTCACAGAATTTTACAAGCAAGCAGGTTTGCTGCTAAGTTAAGTGTTTACACGTTACAGCATATGAATGAGTATTTGGTGTTTTATATCACTTACACTTCTAGAGGCCTTATCAAAGGCTCCCAACAGACCAAAAGGACATGACAAAATGCTCAACCATTTAAGGTTTAACACTTTTTAACACTCCAAACTATCACGTATTCTTTTGAGATTGATGGAGCACTACCACATACCAGTTAAATTGGCACAGCACTCTCACTCACTGGTGCAACAAATATAGCCTATTACAAGGCACGCCTCAAAAAATGTTAATGAGACAGAAACAACAATACCATCACCATTCGAAATACAGACATTCTTTCCCCGCCCACAACATTTTCCCACAACGCACCATAATTTACTGTATATTGCAGTAAAAAGTGTCAGCGTATTTTAATCAACCAATCAAATGTATTTATTAAGCCCTTTTTTCATCAGCGTGCTATACGGAAACCCAGCCTAAATCCGCACACAGCAAGCAATGCAGATGTAGAAGCACCGTAGCTCGGAAAACCTCCCTAGAATGGTGTGAACCTAGGAAGAAACCTAGAGAGGAACCAGGCTCTGAGGGGTGACCAGTCCTCTCTCTTCTGGCTGTGCTGGGTGGAGATTATAAGAGAACATGGCCATTAAGGTCAGATTGTTCTTTAAATATGTTAAAAATACCCCAAATGAATTTATAAATGGCCGTTTCCCGTTACAGTGTCCAAGTAGGGCGTGCCATATGTTTGGAATCAGAAAATAGCTTAATTCACTGTTCCAAGGCACTCATGTGATTCACGTGTCGTCTCTAAAATAATACTAAAATAATAACATATCTGTCTCAATTTAATTCACACTGGATAGCCTCTAAGAATTGACCTGTCTGCCACAAGAGAAATTGCCGTAACACCATTCTTTCTACTCATTGGAAATTGGTCGTTGACTTTTCTTCATTTTGGTTCACATGATCATGGTCATTTTGCAGGAGTGTCACTCTTTGTGAAGCCTATACGGAAAAAAAATATACATTTTCTTGGGAAATTAAAATGAGATTTATAGCCTAAATGGAAATGATAAATTATTTAAAAAATAACCTAATATTATTTTTTACAAAAATAGGTGTTATTGGTGTGTTATTGGTGTGTTATTTTTGATATTGTTATGTGGTTTTATTTCAGGGACATGACATACAACATTATTATTCTATGTAATTTCAAAATACCTGCAATGGATAGGGTGCACAGCCCTAAATATATTAGTTAAACCAACTCCGGGGCATCTCACACTAATTGCTCACTTTGTATGCAAATATTGGACATGTTATTTCGGGGGAGGGGGGTTCTGTTGTCACTTGCCACCCAAGACGTGATTCAGCTGCAACAATCACCATTATCTGGTCACCACTTTTCACGATACGGGACGAATCTGTAATGATGACGAGTGTTTCCTTCGGCCATTGTTGAGGCAACGGGGATAATTCTTCTGCGGGTTCACACCTACCATCATTGGATAAAGACACTCGAATCATTCAGGTACTTGGCGTCCTCGAGGAGCATATATAAGCGGCGTGAAGTACTGTTTATACAAACACTGCCTCATGTCCACACACACAGAGTGTTCTAGGTCGTCTCTGACTCTGACAGCGCTCTTCGCCATTCCTTGAGTGGATACATATTTTTACTCCTATATCAACTGTATCCTCTCATTTGGATAGTTATTACGCACAAGGATTCTGTTTTTTTTTTCTGGACAGAATGGCTGTTGCTGCAAAGTTCAGTTTTTCCGTGAGGAGCATCCTGGATTTGCCTGAGCATGACGCAAAGACAGCGCAGCCTTCCCCCGGTAACTCCTGCTACAGCTCCCCTTACTCCTCCTGGATGGACAGCGACCGGAGCCCTTGTCTCTGTAAGTCCCCCTGGTTGAAACCTGAGCATAGAAACAGATAGGCCTAACCACTTCAAATCCATATAAGCACATTGGCCTAACTGGATTTTATGGGTCCTGCTTAAATTGACACAATTTAATATCATCCACAGCGATTTCCAACATGCCTGTTTTATGAAATCCAATAAGGTATCCATCCAATTAACTAAGCATTATGAAATAATTGGATATACACTTTATAGGGAGATGTGTAGCCTAATTCAAATTGGGGGTAAATAAATCTCTGTAGCTATGTATTTCTGGTGATATTGTATCTCGTGAGTTGTTTATATGGTTAATTGATCAGTGTAATAACACAATTTTGAATTCCTCAGCTTCAGATGAGGGTAGCCTGGAGATCTCCCCAAACAAGTCAGACGAGTCTTCTCTGGACTCTGAGGCCGAGAAGAAGAAGAAGCGCCGCGTGCTCTTCTCAAAGGCCCAGACCTTCGAGCTTGAGAGGCGCTTCCGTCAGCAGCGCTATCTGTCAGCACCAGAGCGGGAGCAGCTCGCCCATCTCCTCAGCCTGACGCCGACGCAGATCAAGATCTGGTTCCAGAACCACAGGTACAAAATGAAGAGGTCGCGTGTAGAGGGAGCGCCACAAGACATAAACCAATCGCCAATGTTGCGAAGAGTAGTGGTACCCATCCTAGTTCGGGATGGCAAGCCTTATCAGACCTGTTTCATTAACACGGAGAAAAGAGGCTGTCTTAGACCGACCACGTCCCCGGGTACACCCTTCAGTTTGGGATACCAGTCTTTCCAGCTTCCGTCGCCGTTCGGTCTACCTTCCCCATACCAGCATTTTGCCAGCCCGGCAGCATCTAGACACACCTTTGCTTGGAGAGACTTTCTGAACGACTCTGTTCAATTCAGTTATTTTAAGTGACTGAAAACATCAACAAGAGGACATTGCATAGAGGAACACTTAAAACCAAATATGTTTTCTGAATTCCCTTATTTTTCGAGGTACTTAAGTGTTAAACTCTAACTAATAATGTTGTATGAGAAGTAGGCTATTTTGCACATATTTTATTTTTGGTATTTTATTAAATGTAGCCTATTGAGTGATATTTTCGAATGATTAAAGTCGTTATTAGTTTGTTGTAATCTGGTGGTAGGCCTATGGACATTATACTCCTAGATTAAGTTTTGTTTATCCAATTGGATCATTGTTGTGTTTACTTTGCGTAGGCTTATTTTATCAGTAATTTAACATTTCTCTCATTTTTATGAATTTCGAATCTACACCAAGATATCTGTCAAAAGTACGAGGGAATTAGGATATAATTGCTTTGGAAATTGTTTTTCACTTTTGTCTGGAAATGTTATAGAACATAATCGTTATATTGATTGGTTGGCCTTAAATGTTTTGTGTTTTTATAGAATTACGAATAAATCTTGTACATGTTTGCACATATTGTCAATTTTTTAGAAGTCCTCATGCATCTAGGCCTACATGTATTCCAACAAAGCTAGGCTGTTGAGTATTGAGGGATGCACCATTCTATCCAACAACTTCTGACACTATTTCGGACTATAGCTAAGAGTCTATGACATTGCATCCTACCAGTGCTTGTTATTTCTCTTTCTATTAGAGAGAAGAGAAAGGCTTAGCTTAGAGGAACCTATGGAAATAAGAAACGAACAGCAAGAAATGTTAGCTTTTATCATGTAAACAGTTCAGAACCCTAAAGCTGAGCAAACACATCGCACTCTATAGAGTGGATTTCACTGAGCATAACAAAAACCGGGTAAACATTCGACCATACAGCTCATCTCCCTCTCGTTCAAAAGGGCTCTCTCTTCGTGTGCTTCAAACGTGCAGGCAACGTAAAGCATTAATTTAACCCATACATAACTCTGCAAACTTCTTTGTAAATTATTTTTTACAAACCGTTATTGCAGTTTTATCTGTAATTAACGAGAAAATAATGGACGATGAAACCGAAGTAGTCTTAGTCCTGGGTTGCATAGCGATGGGCCTATTTAAATAAGAAAATAATATTGTCATTAATAGTAAAAACTATTTATAGTTTATGCCATTTCAGTGTTGCGCTCTCCTTTCATCTTCGGTTATTGGGAGATTAGCTTGTAGACAGAAAAATATCATATTTGTATCGTCGGATCAACACTTTTATTTCTCTATACAAATATTATTTTAGGAGGGGAAATGCGTTTACTATTGGACCCGTACACTGAAAAATCACATTTCAATGTTTTATAGTTTATTCTATAATCCATATTGTAAACTGTCAAAGGTCCCTGCCTCTGTGTGGGGTAAAACACTTCACTTCATTCTCGTTCCTCCCTGTCTTATTCCATTGATGGAAGTGAAATATGTCGTAGGGGCTGACTGGAATAGAAGATGCGTTATTCTGTGGCAACACTGGTTCTTTTTCACGCTTTCACGACCCCTATGATGTTGTTTGCTCGTCCTCCGACCCAGTAGCGCATCGTCCCTGTCACCTGGTCTATTGTCCCCGGGGCTCGGGCCACCTTGTATCACATATGGAGGGGACTGACCGAACCCCTCCGCGCGCAGCATCTCCCCTTAAAACACTCTTTTTGTGTGGTTGTCTCCCTCTGAATGGACCATTGTCTGTCCTCCAAAAGGGACCTAGACAAAATCTTTAGTGTTTCAATTCTCGTGATGTTTAATCAGTGCCTGCTACAAATTTATGAGGTTTAACCCCACAATGGCGTTTTAGAACATGTTGGGTTTTAAGGCTGACAAAGACTGGCTTTTAGGATGAGGTTGCCATTGGTTTTTAGAGTTAGGTAGACCGACCTCTCTGAATAGGATGCTTGGTTCAATATTCTCCATGCATCCTTCCTTGTCTTCTTCCCCTCTTGACTTAGACTTTCAATTTCTGAATGCAAGTTAGTTCCAAATATAAGAACATTGACATTGGAAAATAAATGTAGCAATCGTGATATGTAACCTAACCATTGAGTTTCTATTTTTAATCGGAGGGTTATTTCATACATCAGGAAAGCATTGGACGTTCGTTTGAAATGATACAACCCCATAATTGAATGGTTGGCAGAATTTCCTGATTCGTTCAATGTTACAAAAATGCATTTTTCGATCATCAGGGTTTTTCGACAATTTCAAATGTTTTCTATAAACGTTTTTCCGAATGGGTTACAAACACTTCAAGGTTTTCTTGGTTCATATTTAAACTAGACTGTTGTAATGTTTATCTATGGAGAAACAAATCTGCAACCTTGGGTGCAAAATATTATAAGCCTAATTATCTGCCCGTTTGCTGCACACCAGCACCGACGCTTCTTATTCTGCAGATTCTCGGTTTTATTTGGGAACTCCAGTGTCTTTCATCAGATAGTGATGTAACACTGGCGGGCAACTCTCGCCCACAGAGACAATCAGAGTAAAAAGTCAGGGATGCCCGCTAAAGTGGTAGGAAGGTAAATGCAGCTAACCGAGGTCTTGATGACGGGTTTTGTGTTTCGGGCGTTTTGGTGCTGATGTAAAATATACCCTCCTTGTCTTCAAGTTCACCGCTGTTTAAAAACTATATAATTAGAAGAAGACATGAGTCGATGTGCCTTGCTCTCCTGTTGCGTTGCAAATAAAAGCACATCAGTATAAATGTTGTTAGATAAAAAATATCTATATTTTAAATATGTTGCTAGCATGGCTCCAATGGCTCTTCTCGTTTTTAGTTATTGATCTTTAGGAATTGTCTACTGCCAGTTAGCATAGTGCCAATGTACGAACCTTAACAATGTCGTCAAATGCATCTGAAAATGTAAGATCTTTCGCTATAAGGAGTTAAAGTAAACAGGTCACTCGGGTGGAAGGAGTGGGGTCCGTTGGGTTTAATTTGGGCTTTATTTTCCAATTCATTTCTGTTTTTTGTTCTTCTAGCAATGGTGAAACCTATTAGCATACCATTTATTGTTGCTTGGTAGGTCTGTGCATTACAATAAATGTACCTTGTGTTATTGATTAATTTCTGTATTATTGAATGTCATGTGATATGGACCTGCACCTACAAAGCATTTACCATTTGTCTAATTAAGCAATAAGGCCCGAGGAGGTGTGGTATATGGCCAATATACCACGGCTAAGGGGCTGTTCTTAACCACGACGCAACACGGAATGCCCGGACACAGCCCTTAGCCGTGGTATATTGGCCATATGTCACAAACCCCCGAGGTGCCTTATTGCTATTATAAACTGGTTACCAACGTAATTAGAGCAGAAAAAATAAATGTTGTGTCACACCCGTGGTATACGGTCTGATATACCACTGCTGTCAGCCAATCAGCATTCAGGGCTCGACCCACCCAGTTTATAATGCTGTTTATTCTGCCCATTGATTGAACACAAAATAATAATACAATTTGTGTTTTAGTGCTGGTCATGCAGGGTCCGAATTACAAATGTCAGGAATAGACTTGAAATGGGAAAAACTATAGACTATCTATTACAGTTTATGAGATAAAAATGTAATTATCAAAAATGTATATTACAAGAATGTACGATTTACATTTGAATAAGTGTTGGGATTGCCATATTATATGACTCCTCATGGAATTCAACATGAGCTTCAGAAATTGCCAAAGGCTCTTGGTCTGTCTTATATCACATCAAGGACCCCATCTTCAGGTCAAGGGGTGAACTGACTCGTAGAATTATGCCCACTGAAATGCATGCAATCATTCGAGTTATCCGTAATCACGTTTCCATCTACAGTTTTTATGCGAGTAAAGTCATGCCGAATAATAATAAAACATCATGACAACTGTGATGAAAACAAGAAGTTTCCGTACAATTTTATAAATGACGACATAATTTGTTTGTTTGAACTGGTGAGATCTTTGTGTCGGTAAATTGTAATTACGCGAGAATACAAATATAAAAAACATCATACGGAAGTAAACCTAGAGTCACGCGATGATATGATGTGTGATCCTTCCCTATGAAATTTAAAACCATGCCATTTATTTGGCTACAGATTAAATAATTTGGTGGTTAAACTGCACATTGATCTTGATGCTCATTCTAAATACACGTCAAGGGTCTGATTCTGGTGACATAATGATCGATGCTTGACTACCGTTTAACATATACAAATATTATCGCTTTTATACAAAATAATCTCATCATGTAGACTAGCCTACATGCACAGCCTTCCCACGCACTGCAGCCTAGCTGCTTAATGTTGTCTAGGGCGCACATGCCAAGACCAGAGTAGGCACATTTGCTACAGTATTTAACTCAACAGTTTTTGTGTAGAGTTGAACATGCGGTAGAGTTAAAAATGCTATGGAAACATATTGAACTGTAGATTTTACTTGGTACATGAACACTTGTGCGAAAAAGTACATGTTGTGTGCGTCATCATGCACTGATTTTTATCCGCAACTAGTTAGTTTGAGGGAAAGACCGCACTGGTGGGAAAATGCGCATATTGACTTTATTCGGAGTTTAGACGATTCTAATGAAAATGTGTTACCAATTGGATGGAAACCTAGCTAGCGCCACAATCACTTATCGTTCGGAAGGTATAGGCCTACAGCTGGAGAGGCTTGTTGATGTGGGTCATTCATACCCCCGCTAGATGGCAGGATAACACATGCTATTGATTTCTCAATCCACTTGACGTTCTCCCTAAACACATGTAGGCCTATGTAGCGTCACAATTTTATTTAAAGGCCCATTGCAACTCACAAACGTGATTGTTCTGTGTTTTATATATATTTCCACACCATGAGGTTGGAATAATACTGTGAAATTGTGACGATGATGATGCCATTTTAGTGTAAGAGCTGTTGTTTTTTTTCTCACATCCTGTGTCTGAAATGTCTGCCTGTTTTGGTGGGAAAGTGTTCTAGCCTGCCTGGTGACATCACCAGGTAAATTAGTTAATAAACCAATAAGAAAGAGAGTTCCAAATCTCTGCCAACAACAGCTAGTTTTCAGTTTTCCCCTCCCCACTCAGACCACTCACAGACAGTCTTAGCAATATTCTTGCTTGAGAAATTACTCTTTGCTAAGAAGCTTTTTTTTCAGTTTCTGTTTGTCCAGTTTAATTGAAAACAATTACAGTAAAGTACTTCATTGACCCTTTTCTGAGCCCCACTCCAGAATAGCTACACTAGCTACAGTACAACCTTCATTTTACCAGGTTCCCTGTGAAGTAAGTACAATCCACCACAACATAACCAAGAGTCTCCTGATTAGGAAAGGATAGTCTGTGTTAATTTCATCGTGTATTAAAAACCTAGTTTGAGATCATTGTGAGGGGATTAGACGGGGGGAATTGTGCTTCCCGGGAATCTGTTGTCCAAGGTTACAACACTAACCAAGGGGGTCAGAGCTTAGTGAAGGGTAAATTGTTATCCAGAAATTCTATTATATTGAGATAAAAACTGATACTGACTAAAAACTGACTACTATCCTGTAGGTTTTCAGTCCAACCCTAATTTGGTGGTTCTGATTCAGCTAATTAAAGTCTTGTTGAGCAGCTAATTAGTAGGATTAGGTGTGTTAAATTAGGGTTGGACTGAAAACCTACAGGATAGTAGCTCTCCAGGAAGAGGGTTGGGCAGCCCTGCCATAGGAAGTCCCAACCAGATGACTACTTCAAAATGGTGAAAGTCCTTAATGGCACTGCCGATGCTAAAACAGGATTTTGGCCCTAGAGTCTATCTTTATGCCCTATTTTTTTTAATCAGTTTTTATCTCAATATAATAGAATTTCTGGATAACAATTTACCCTTCACTAAGCTCTGACCCCTTGGTTAGTGTTCTATGATTTAAGGAAGGATCACATAATTCCATCCAGGTCACCGGGAGGGATCAGATAATGAATTATACTCCTGAGAAAAAATGTCATAACTGCAAACAACACACTCTAGGTGGCAGGGGAGCAACTTTGGTTTTAGAAGTGGGGTGAACATAACCAGGCAGGGGGTCTTGGAATCTTCCCTCACAATTGTTTTGGGCATCTAAAGATAATTTTCTGCCTTTCTATTAGGGCTGAACCGCCCAAAAACGTACATCTTTGTCCACAAAGAGTAGTTGAAATTTGTGGTCGAAATTTTAAAACGTGTATTATTCCATATATAATATAATATATAACACTACCGTTCAAAAGTTTGGGGTCACTCAGAAATGTCCTTGTTTTTTAAACAAAAGACATCAAATTGATCAGAAATACTGTGTAGACATTGTTAATGTGATTTTTTTATGGAATATCTACCTAGCCGTACAGAGGCCCATTATCAGCAACTCCAGTGTTCCAATGGCACGTTGTGTTAGAAAATCCAAGTTTATCATTTTAAAAGGCTTATTGATCATTAGAAAACCATTTTGAAATTATGTTAGTACAGCTGAACACTGTTGTCCTGATTAAAGAAGCAATAAAACTGGCCTTTAGACTAGTTGAGTATCTGGAGCATCAAATCAAATTTTTGTTAGTCACATGCACCGAATACAACAGTCGAATAAAACTTTCAGTGAAATGCTTACTTACGAGCCCCTAACCAACAATGCAGTTTAAAAAAATAAGAAATAAAAGTAACAAGTAATTAAAGAGCAGCAGTAAAATAACAATAGCGATACTATATACAGGGGGGTACCGGTACAGAGTCAATGTGCGGGGGCACCGGTTAGTTGAGGTAATATGTACATGAAGGTAGAGTTAACAACAGCAGAGAGTAGCAGCGGTGTGAGGGGTGGGGGGGTGGGGGGGGCAATGCCATTTTTCTGGGTAGCCATTTGATTAGGTGTTCAGGAGTCTTATGGCTTGGGGGTAGAAGCTGCTTAGAAGCCTCATGGACCTAGACTTGGTGCTCCGGTACCGCCTGCCGTGCGGTAGCAGAGAGAACAGTCTATGACTAGGGTGCCTGTAGTCTTTCACAATTTTAGGGCCTTCCTCTGATACCGCCTGGTATAAAGTTCCTGGATGGCAGGAAGCTTTGCCTCAGTGATGTACTGGGCCGTCACACTACCCTCTGTAGGGCCTTGAGGTTGAGCAGTTGCCATACCAGGCAGTGATGCAACCAGTCAGGATTCTCTCGCTGGTGCAGCTGTAGAACCTTTTTAGCATCTGAGGACCCATGCTAAATCTTTTCAGTCTCCTGAATGGGAATAGGTTTTGTCGTGCCCTCTTTATGACTCTTGGTGTGCTTGGACCATGTTAGTTTGTTGGTGATGTGGACACCAAGGAACTTGAAGCTCTCAACCTGCTCCACTGCAGCCCCGTCAATGAGAATGGGGGCGTGCTCGGTCCTCTTTTTCCTGTAGTCCACAATCATTTCCTTTGTCTTGATCACATTGAGGGAGAGGTTTTTGTCCTGGAATCACATGGCCAGGTCTCTGACATCCTCCCTATAGTCTGTCTCGTCCTTGTTGGTGATCAGGCCTACCACTGTTGTGTCATCTGCAAACTTAATGATGGTGTTTGAGTCATGCCTGGCCATGTAGTTATGAGTGAACAAGGACTACAGGAGGGGACTAAGCACACACCCCTGAGGGGCCCCTGTGTTGAGGATCAGCGTGGCGGATGTGTTGTTACCTACCCTTACCACCTGGGGATGGCTCGTCAGGAAGTCCAGGATCCAGTTGCAGAGGGAGGTGTCTAGTCCCAGTGATGAGCTTTGAGGGAACTATGGTGTTGAACGCTAATCTGTAGTCAATGAATAGCATTCTCTCATAGGTGTTCATTTTGCCCAGGTGGGAAAGGGCAGTGTGGAGTGCAATAGAGATTGCATCATCTGTGGATCTGTTGGGGCGGTATGCAAATTGGAGTGGGTCTAGTGTTTCTGGGATAATGGCGTTGATGTGAGGCATGACCAGCCTTCAAAGCACTTCATGGCTACGGTCGGTAGTCATTTAGGCAGGTTACCTTAGTGTTCTTTGGCACAGGCACTATGGTGGTCTGATTAAAACATGTTGGTATTACAGACTCGGACAGGGAGAGGTTGAAAATGTCAGTGAAGACACTTGCCAGTTGGTCAGTGCAAGCTCGCAGTACACGTCCTGGTAATCCGTCTGTTGACCTGTTTAAAGGTCTTACTCACATCGGCTGCGGAGAGAGTGATCACACAGTCTTCCGGAACAGCTGGTGATCTCATGCATGTTTCAGTGTTACTTGCCTCAAAGCGAGCATAGAAGGTGTTTAGCTCGTCTTGTAGGCTTGTGTCACTGGGCAGCTCTCGGCTGTGCTTCCCTTTGTAGTCTGTAATGGCTTGCAAGCTCTGCCACATCCGACAAGTGTCAGAGCCGGTGTAGTATGATTTGATCTTAGTCCTATATTGATGCTTTGTCTGTTTCACGGTTCGTCGGAGGGCATAGCGGGATTTCTTATAAGCTTCCGGATTAGAGTCCTATTCCTTGAAAGCGGCAGCTCTAGCCTTTACCTCAGTGCGGATGTTGCCTGAAATCCATGGCTTCTGGTTTGGGTATGTACATACGGTCACAGTGGGGCTGACGTCATCGATACACTTATTGATAAAGCTGATGATTGATGTGGTGTACTCCTCAATGCCATCGAAGGAATCCCGGAACATATTCCAGTCTGTGTTAGAAAAACAGTCCTGTAGCTTAGCATCTGCTTCATCTGACCACTTTTTTATTGATCTAGTCACTGGTGCTTCCTGCTTTAATTTTTGCTTGTAGGCAGGAATCAGGAAGATAGAGTTATGGTCAGATTTGCCAAATGGATGGCGAGAGAGAGCTTTGTATGCATCTCTGTGTGTGGAGTATAGGTGGTCCAGAGTTCTTTTCCCTCTGCTTGCACATTTAACATGCTGATAGAAATTTGGTAAAACAGATTTAAGTTTCCCTGCGTTAAAGTCCCCGGCTACTGGGAGCGCCGCCTCTGGGTGAGCGTTTTCTTGTTTGCTGATGGCGGAATACAGCTCATTCAATGCTGTCTTAGTACCAGCCTCTGACTGTGGTGGTATATAAACAGCTACGGAAAATACAGATGAAAACTCTCTAGGTAGATAGTGTGGGCTACAGCTTATCTTGAGATACTGTACCTCAGGCGAGCAATAGCTCGAGACTTCCTTAAATATCGTGCACCAGCTGTTATTTACAAAAATGCATAGTCCCCCGCCCCTTGTCTTACCAGACCCTGCTGTTCTATCCTGCCTGTGCAACGTATAACCAGCCAGCTAGCTGTATGTTGATAGTGTCGTCGTTCAGCCACGACTCTGTGAAGCATAGGATATTACAGTTTTTAATGTCCCGTTGGTAGTTTAATCTTCCGCAGAGGCCATCTATTTTATTGTCCAAAGATTACACGTTTGCTAGCAGAATGGAAGGAAGTGGGGGTTTATTCAATCGTCTACGAATTCTCAGAAGACAGTACGCCCTCAGGACCCTTTTTCTCCGTCTCCTCTTCCTGCAAATAACGGGGATCTGGGCCTGTTCCTGAGAAAGCAGTATATCGTTCGCATCGGGCTCGTCAGACTCATTAAAGGAAAAAAAGGATTCTGCCAGTCCGTGGTGAGTAATCGCAGTCCTGATGTCCAGGAGTTATTTTCAGTCATAAGAGATGGTAGCGGCTACATTATGTACATAATACATAAAGAAATTAGTTACAAACAACGCAATTAAACAAACAAACAAAAAACATATTCCACCGGACATTAGACCGGTGTAAATTTGTCCTTTGGTCTGGAGTCCAAATTGGATTGGATTGGATTTTTGGTTCCAACCGCAGTGTCTTTGTGAGAAGTGGTGTGGGTGAACGGATGATCTCCACATGTGTGGTTCCCACCATAAAGCATGGAGTGTGATGGTGTGGGGGTGCTTTGCTGGTAACACTGTCTGTGATTTATTTAGAATTCAAGGCACATTTAACCAGCATGGCTACCACAGCATTCTGCAACAATATCCCATCCTATCTGGTTTGGGCTTTATTTTATCAACAGGGAAATGACCCAACACACCTCCAGGCTGTGTAAGGGCTATTTTACCAAGAATAAGTGTGATGGAGTTCTGCATCAGATGACCTGGCCTCCGCAATCCCCTGACCTCAACCTAATTGAGATGGCTTGGGATGAGTTGGACTGCAGAGTGAAGTAAAAGCAGCCAAAAAGTGCTCAGCATATGTGGGAACTCCTTCAAGACTGTTTGAAAAATATTCCAGGTGAAGCTGTTTGAGACAATGCCAAGAGTGTGCAAAGCTGTCATCCAGGCAGAGGGTGGCTATTTGAAGAATCTCAAATATAAAATATATTTTGATTTGTTTAACACTTTTTGGGTTACTACATGATTCTATTTCATAGTTTTGATGTCCTCACTATCATTCTACAATGGAGTATTTGTATCTCAAAATCATAAAAACAAAAAACTTTATTTAACTAGGCAAGTCAGTTAAGAACAAATTCTTATTTTCAATGATGGCCTTGGAACATGAACAAGGGTAAACTTCCTTGTTCAGGGGCAGAACGACAGATTTTTACCTTGTCAGCTCGGGGATTTGATCTTGCAACTTTTTGGTCACTGGTCCAACACTCTAACCACTAGGCTACCTGCCGCCTCAAAATCCTTGTCTGTGGTTAATCTACAATCTATCTAAATGAAAATTATATATATCTAAAACTAACTTTTATTACCATTTTCAACTATGTAATAACAACCTACATAAAGCCAACACATAAAAACATTGCAGCCTGCAGGTAGAAAATACATTGCGCAGACAGGAATAAATATCTCCCCCGGGAAGCAGAAGGGTTGAGGGGTGTGTTTCATGATTAACAACTCATGGTGTAATTCTAGGAACATACAGGAACTTTTGTCCTTTTGTTCGCCCGACCTAGAATACCTCACATATAAATGTCAACCATATTATCCCAAGAGAATTCTCCTCCGTCATCGCCACGGCCGTTTACATCCCACCTCAAGCCAAAACATTGACCATCCTCAAAGAAACACATATCCTGAGGCTGCATTTATTGTAGCTGGAGATTTTAACAAAACAAATCTGAGGACTAGGCTTCCGAAGTTCTATCAACATATCTACTCGCGCTGCTAAGATTCTCGAACCATTGCTATTCAAACCTCAGGAATGCTTACAAGGCCCTCCTCCACCCTCCTTTCGGCAAATCTGACCACGACTCCATCTTGCTCCTCCCGTCCTATAAGCCGAAACTCAATCAGGAAGTGTCCGTGCTTCGTACTATTCAACGCTGGTCTGACCAATTGGAATCCATGCTTCAGGATTGTTTTGATTACGTGGACTGGGATATGTTCTGGGTAGCTTGCGAAAATAATATAGACGCATACGTGGATACGGTGACTGATTTTAAAAGGAAGTGTATAGGAGATGTAGTACCCACTGTGACTATATTAAAACCTACCCTAACCAGAAACCGTGGATAGACGGTAGCATTCGCGCGAAACTGAAAGCGCGAACCACCGAATTTAACCATGGCAAGGTGACTGGTAATATGGCAGAATATAAACAGTGTAGTCGCATTTCAACAGCTCAGACACAAGACTTATGTGGCAGGGACTACAGACAATCACAGACTACAAAAGCCGAGACCAACGTCTTGCTTCTGGACAGGTTAAACACTTTCTTTGCATGCTTTGAGGATAACACAGTGCCACCGACGTGACCCGCTACCAAGGACTGTGGGCTCTCCTTCTCCATGGCCGACGTGAGTAAAACATTTAAACGTGTTAACCCTTGCAAGGCTGCCGGCCCAGACGGCATCCTTAGCAGCCTCCTCAGAGCATGCCCACACCAGCTGGCTGATGAGTTTACAGGTATATTCAATCTCTCCCTATCCTAGTCTGCTGTCCCCACATGCTTCAAGATGGCCACCATTGTTCCTGTACCCAAGAAGGCAAAGGTAACTGAACTTAATGACTAGCACCCCGTAGTATTCACCTCTGTCATCATGAAGTGCTTTGAGAGACTAGTCAAGGATCATATCACCTCAACCTTAACAGCCACCCTAGACCCACTTCAATTTGCTTACCGTCCCAATAGATCCACAGACCATGCCATCGCCATCACTCTGTGCTGCCCTTTCCCATCTTGACAGAGGAATACTTATGTAAGAATGCTGTTTATTGACTATAGCTCAGCATTCAACAACATAGTACCCTTCAAGCTCATCATTAAGTTCTCCCTGCCTCGAGTCCCTGGGTCTGAACCCAGCCCTGTGGAACTGGGTCCTAGACTTCCTGACGTGCCGCCCCCAGGTGGTGAAGGTAGGAAACATCCCCTACACTCTGCTGATCCTCAACACTGGGGCCCCACAAGTGTGCATGCTCAGCCCCCTCCTGTACTCCCTGTTCACCCATGACTGCATGGCCAAGCACGCCTCCAACGCAATCATCAAGTTTGTAGACGGCACAACAGTAGTAGGCTTGATTAACAATGATGACGAGACAGCCTACAAGGAGGAGGTGAGGGCTCTGGGAGTGTGGTGCATGGAAAACAACCTCTCACTCAACATCAACAAAACTAAGGAGATGATCGTGGACGTCAGGAAACAGCAGAGGGTGCACGCCCCTATCTACATTGACGGGATCGCAGTGGAGAAGGTGGAAAGCTTCAAGTTCCTTGGCATACACATCACTGACAAACTGAAATGGACCACCCACACAGACAGTGTGGTGAAGAAGGCACAACAGAGCCTCTTCAACCTCAGGAGGCCAAAGGAATTTGGCTTGTCACCTAAAACCCTGACAAACTTTTACAGGTGCACAATTGAAGCATCCTGTTGGGCTGTATCACCGCCTGGTATGGCAACTGCCCTGCCCACAACCGCAAGGCTCTCCAGAGGGTGGTGCGGTCTGCCCAACGCATTACCGGGGGCAAACTACCCGCCCTCCAGGACACCTACAGCTCCCGATGTCACAGGAAGGCCAAAAAGATAATCAAGGACATCAATCACCCGAGCCACTGCCTGTTCACCCCACTATCATCCAGAAGGCGAGGTCACTACAGGTGCATCAAAGCTGGGACCGAGAGACTGAAAAATAGCTTCTATCTCAAGGCCATCAAACTGTTAAACAGCCGTCACTAGCACATTAGTGGCTGCTGCCTATAGGCATAGACTAGAAATCACTGGCCACATTAAGGGATGGAACACTATTGACTTTAATCATATTTACATATCTGGCATTACTCATCTCATATGTATATACTGTATTCTATACTATTCTACAGTATCTTAGTCACTTAATAATGTTTACATATCTGTCATTACTTATCTCATATGTATATACTGTATTCTATACTATTCTACTGTATCTTAGTCACTTAATGTTTACATACCTGGCATTACTCATCTCATATGTACAGTGGGGCAAAAAAGTATTTAGTCAGCCACCAATTGTGCAAGTTCTCCCACTTAAAAAGATGAGAGATGCCTGTAATTTTCATCATAGGTACACTTCAACTATGAAAGACAAAATGAGGAAAGAAAATCCAGAAAATCACATTGTAGGATTTTTAATGAATTTATTTGCAAATTATGGTGGAAAATAAGTCACCTACAAACATGCAAGATTTCTGGCTCTCACAGACCTGTAACTTCTTCTTTAAGAGGCCCCTCTGTCCTCCACTCGTTACCTGTATTAATGGCACCTGTTTGAACTTGTTATCAGTATAAAATACACCTGTCCACAACCTCAAACAGTCACACTCCAAACTCCACTATGGCCAAGACCAAAGAGCTGTCAAAGGACACCAGAAACACAATTGTAGACCTGCACCAGGCTGGGAAGACTGAATCTGCAATAGGTAAGCAGCTTGGTGGGAAGAAATCAACTGTGGGAGCAATTATTAGGAAATGGAAGACATACAAGACCACTGATAATCTCCCTCGATCTGGGGCTCCACGCAAGATCTCACCCCGTGGGGTCAAAATGATCACAAGAATGGTGAGCAAAAATCCCAGAACCACACGGGGGGACCTAGTGAATGACCTGCAGAGAGCTGGGACCAAAGTACAAAGCCTACCATCAGTAACACACTACGCCGCCAGGGACTCAAATCATGCAGTGCCAGACGTGTCCCCCTGCTTAAGCCAGTACATGTCCAGGCCCGTCTGAAGTTTGCTAAAGAGCATTTGGATGATCCAGAAGAAGATTGGGAGAATGTCATATTTTCAGATGAAACCAAAATATAACTTTTTGGTAAAAACTCAACTCGTCATGTTTGGAGGACAAAGAATGCTGAGTTGCATCCAAAGAACACCATACCTACTGTGAAGCATGGGGGTGGTAACATCATGCTTTGGGGCTGTTTTTCTGCAAAGGGACCAGGACGACTGATCCGTGTAAAGGAAAGAATGAATGGGGCCATGTATCGTGAGATTTTGAGTGAAAACCTACTTCCATCAGCAAGGGCATTGAAGATGAAACGTGGCTGGGTCTTTCAGCATGACAATGATCTCAAACACACCGCCCGGGAAACGAAGGAGTGGCTTCGTAAGAAGCATTTCAAGGTCCTGGAGTGGCCTAGCCAGTCTCCAGATCTCAACCCCATAGAAAATCATTGGAGAGAGTTGAAAGTCCGTGTTGCCCAGCAACAGCCCCAAAACATCACTGCTCTAGAGGAGATCTGCATGGAGGAATGGGCCAAAATACCAGCAACAGTGTGTGAAAACCTTGTGAAGACTTACAGAAAACATTTGACCTCTGTCATTGCCAACAAAGAGTATATAACAAAGTATCGAGATAATCTTTTGTTATTGACCAAATACTTATTTTCCACCATAATTTGCAAATAAATTCATTAAAAATCCTACAATGTGATTTTCTGGATTTTTTTCCTCATTTTTTCTGTCATAGTTGAAGTGTACATATGATGAAAATTACAGGCCTCTCTCATCTTTTTAAGTGGGAGAGCTTGCACAATTGGTGGCTGACTAAATACTTTTTTGCCCCACTGTATATACTGTATTCTATACTATTCTACGGTATCTTAGTCACTTAATGTTTACATATCTGGCATTACTCATCTCATATGTATATACTGTATTCTATACTATTGTATTGTAGCTTAGTCCGTTCCGCTCAGACATCACTCGTCCATATGTATATATTCTTAATTCATTCCTACATAGATTTGTGTGTATTGGGTATATGTTGTGTAATTAGAGCACTGTCGGAGCTAGAAGCACAAGCATTTTGCTACACCCGCAATAACATCTGCTAATCACGTGTATGTGACCAATACAATTTGATTTAATTTGAAATATCCTGATAAAAATAAATATCCTATAAATCCCATTGGCTATGCATGGCTTCTGCAATGATCTTGAAACATTGTATCAACTATCAACTGGGTCACCCCCGGAACTCGCTTTAGCAAACTTGAACATTGTATAACATTTTCAGGGCCCTCAGTTTCCCACACCAGTGAGCTTGGGACAGACATAGCTGTAGGCTATTCGTGCAAGGGATGAGAAGTAATATGGTTATTTTATGATGTTTCCACTGGATCAGAGCAATACATTTTTCCCTTTCATGCCAAGTTGTTATTGAAAGGGAGAGAGCTGGAAATATTGTTCAAATACATTGAGGAACTATTGTTATTTTCAATTTATTCTAAAAACAGACTGTGTTTACTTTCTGTCTGAGGTAAAGAAAAAATACTTTGAGAAGCTCCATAGCTCATTAGTGGTGGTGAGTTAAGACAATCAGAAATACTATCAGACATCCCCAAGTGGGCACATTTACAGGCCTACAATTGCGTGCAGGCCAGATAGACTAGTCCAACCAAAATGGCGCTGATAGATAGGGCAGCCTTGCTTCTAGCCCTTAGGCAACTTTGCAGTATTTTATTTATTTTTTTATGTGTTATTTCTTACATTATAAGACCAGAAATTGTTTTGTGTTATTACATAGAGCCGGGAATAACTTTTTTTTTTTACAAGCATTTCGCTACATCAGCAATAACATCTGCTAAACACGTGCATGTGACCAATAAAATCAGATTTTTGTTCAAGATTTTTGTTGCCCCTACTTCTATATGTGTAGTCAGGTGTGCATCCTTACTCAAAATTGACAGGAGCACTGCAAACAAAAGACGAGTAATAAATTGACCAAATAGAATGAAATGAACAAAAACTTTTTCTCACAAGTGTAACAACTTGTCCACTCCGACAACGGCAACGGTAAGACTGTAATACTAATATATTGACTGCATTAACATAAATTACTATAACCACACAAACATTAGAAATGATGGGAATTAACAGTAAATGTAGGCTACTACTGGTGGTGTATGTAATGTGGAATTGATGTGGATGGTCCTAAAGCACACCGATGCCCCTTATTGTATCACAGTTCAATGATAAAACTGTGTCATATCCCCTCTATGGTCATTTTTGTTGCACTTTACACATTTATTTTGGGATCCACCCCTGTAAACGTAGTTTGCCTAATGACGCACGAGTGGAGAAGGACCGTCTCATTTCAAGCAAGCGCATTTCCATCCATGTTCACTCTCCTCGCCAACTTGGACCCTTTTCATAAGGACGCGAGAGAGGACGCAGGAGAGAGGACGCAGGATGTGAGCAAATCTAATTGATAAAAGGCCATTGAGATTCTCTATTCCATTCGCCTACTAACGAATTGACATCTCCTCGACCTCGTTTCAGGGTCACGGAGGAGAGTGGGTGAAGTACGGAATTGTGCCCAAATGAGAAAAGGTCTGAGTCCTTTCTTGATATTATTTTTCAGTAGTAGTATGACGCCGCATGAACGATCAGTGCCCAAACAACAATATGAACCAGGAACAAAGGTTCGGTGCCCCCCTCCACGCGCCACTTCAAAGTCTCCTCATTATTCCGGAGAAATTAGTGCGAGCATTTTGACTAATGAATGTTAATTGACCATAATAGCCGTGTTCCAGAACAGAAAAGAGGTCCTGATTTAGATAATTGAGAAATCCTTTTGAAATTCAGCAATTAAGGAAGTCATATATCCCAGAGGAAACGTGTTATGATGCTAATTGCCCGTAATTGCATGTAGGCCTCCTATGTGGAACAGCTGAATTGTCACTGTAAGGTGCGCTCACCTGTCGTCGAGAAATTATTTACTGAGAGCATCTAGGGATATGAGATTATATTGTTCCTTTTAAAATGCACTTCTCCTTGACCTCAATACAGTAATAATGGCGAAGACCTGAGCTATGGCAATGTATGCAAATGTTTGCATGTTGTGATTTATAATGCCATTGAGAAGAGGTTGACATTGGGATGAATAATAATGTAGATTGGTTATGGAACCAATTTTCGTGGAAACTGTTTTGTGTTGCTGTGGTTCACTTTGGGTAGAATCCTGAACCGTTTTTTACGGATAAATATCAATGAGCGATTAACGCGTAAAAGCGGTATTACGCAGGATTATGCTCAGAGCTTGGAGTCAGCAAACAAAGAGGGATAATCAAAATATTCACCCTTGTTTCCTCTATCGGGCACACGTGCTATTGTGATATAATATTATTGCAATTTGACAGTATGTGTAATGGTTTAATGCTATCAGAAGTGACACCATGCGTCGTATCACTCTGGTTTGTTTGAAATAGATGTGACCACGGCAGGTTTGTCAAACGTGTGATTAACGAGACTAAACTGTCTAACGTTGGCACGATGAAAACCACCGATACTAGACATCTATTCAATATGTATTTCACATCATAGCCACCAGAAGACGCTGTCTTGCTGTCTTTCTTCGGTCCAATGTATGTCCAGGGCCTCGACATTCAAACGAGAAAGGCTTATCAACACCGAGACTGTTTGTTCTGCTTTCCTAAATTCCTCGATGTGTTTTATTCGACATCACGTCAATTGAATGTTTTCTTCTCGTTTATAAACCTATATAAATGATCTCCAGCGTGCACTGCGGTACGGATAAAACATTGAAAGTAGGACTGCACATTACCAAACTATTTCCATCTATAATTTCCTGAATATCTTGGAATTTTTTTTTTTTTTAATCAAGTAAATAGCCAAATCAGATTTCTTCCTTTGCACTCCGAAATGTATAAATCCATCCAACATATTATACTATATCCCAGCCAATTCATTTCCACAACCGCATGCAGGCTTAAGCTGAGGCGATACGAGGATATGCCCTCTGACTGTCATACCAATGTATTTTGAAAAGCCTATTGGAGAGGACGATATCAACGAGAACACTGTTACAGTAATAATGACGTTATCATTAGTAGGCTAGTAATATTGATAACCGTACGTGTAGTGTTATTTATTGTTGTTGTTGTCGATTGCTGTTTCTATTAACAGGACTATGGTTGTTCATATAGTTTCATTTCATAACAATCATAACAATCATAACAATGAACACTTGTAACAGTTATTATTATGAAATATGATTAATATTGAGTGAGTTGTTTATTTCGTGGGGTGTCAAGGCATGAAAGCGGATCTACTGCCTTCCTGTATACGTTTAGATGTTATACTTCAGTTTTAGTTTTTCCTGGCAGAAATAATACATATGAAACAAAGCATGTATAAAAACAATGTTTATGACAACGCAAATGAGAGATAAGAAATTCACGCAAGGGGCATCATTTAGGTCATCGTAGCCAAAACAACAACAAAAAAAGGCATCTTAATTAATAACGTAATAAAACAACAACCAAAATCAGAGGCTTTAGGCTACGTACAATAACAAAAAAAATTGTTTACATTTTTTGTTGTTGTAAAATAACAAAACAATAATCAACAGTCAAGTCATGCAGACAGATTGATTAACCATGTTATTATTATTATTGTTATTGTTGTTGTTGTATTCCACCCACATCAATGTACAACGTCCTCAATAATGGAAAGTTATAGGCTACAATTAGCCTACTTCCTTCAATTTATTTGTATATAACATTTTTGTCATGCTCCTTGAATAAAGTGAACAAAACACTGTCCTTTGATTATAGCGCGCGTAACTCGAACTACACCAAATATTCCTTCCTTTGACATGAAAATAGTTTAGGAAAAATCGAATTCTATGGTCATGCCAGGACTGCGGCCTTTCCCTGTAGTATCATTTTTCGTTGGAAAGGTGAAGGGGAAACTAAGCACATTTGACTTTTACGCATCCATGAGCAGTGCAATCTGATTGAGTTAGACCATTATGGCTCCTTGGGCATCAGGGCGAGAGGCGGCTCACTGAGGACGACTACCTGGCGTGTGGTGTGGTTCTCCCTGCCTATCTACTGCTGCAGAAGGAGAGTACAGATACTTGAGCGCCGTTAACTTTACAAGAGAGCCTCTCCTGAAACGCATTTTCGTTTGACTGGCTGCATGGCTGTCTGATCTGAGACGACGAGACGAGTGGAGCATCCGGATTTGGGGTGACACGCCGCTCTCTCTCCTCGCGCTCAACTAATGATAACAAATAGAAAAGGGGTTAATCATTCACGCGCTGCCACTTAACACGCGGATGTGTATTTGTTTACTTATCCGTCAATTTTCCTCCCTTGTAGCAGAGAGCAAGTGCACTTTTGCATGTTTGAGTAAGATGCGAGCATAATGCAAACACGTCTGCAATCAACCAGAAGCCTCTCACGCCCATTAAAAGTCACTAGTTCAACTCAAGCTTTTCTCAGAGTACAGAGCTTGTGTCCTAAATGGCACCCTATATTCCCTATCGTGCACTATTGACCATCAGCAAAGAAACGTGGTTAAAAAAGTACACTAAATATGAAATAGTGTGCCATTTGGGAAGTGGTCGGGGTGGGTTCCCCAGCTATGAGACTCTCAAGTCCGTCTAGGCCCCTTTTCATCAAGAGGTCTTCGTAAACATCACTACAGTTAATAAAGTGCATTGTGGTGCATGTGCCCACTGCTATCATTATACTGCTGCGTGTTTGTCAACCACAACACAACAAACCCACCTACCTACTGCTAATAAAGTAGCCTACCTACTATCAATAGCCTATAATACACAGGTAGCCAATGTGCATGCACTTTGGTTTATGGAATTGTGGGAGGGAAGCTACAGAGCACATTCTGTAGCTTGGCCAACATGTAAGTCAAATTATGCCTTTGGGTGCAACGAGGTTGAAAGGAGAGGAGGATAGAGCTGCTTTGTATTGTTGCCCTAGTTGGTGATGCCCCGCCTCTGATGCTAGACTTAAACCTGGCACCCTGCTAAAACAAACGGAAGCCAGCAGCACCAAGCTCAGCCCAGCTCAGCTCAGCTCCCACTCAATGCAATTAAGGCGGAATTCAGTCGACTCTCCTACCTACGTGTTCATCTAGCAAGGATCGACGTTGAGTCAACAGGAACCAAAGAGAGAGAGAGAGAGAGAGGGGCTTTGGTCCCCCCAAAAAAACAGAAGGAGAGATTGCCTAGCCTTCTAATTTCTCCCCTCTCCACCTGCCCCAGAACAATGTCGATGAGCCCTAAGCATACGACTCCTTTTTCTGTTTCCGATATCTTGAGTCCTCTTGAGGAGAGCTACAAGAAAGTAAGTATGGAGAATAACAATTTAGGGGTACCTCTCGCGTCTTACCGGCAACCGCAGGTGTCTCAGGCGGCGATGCAACAGCACCACATGGGCCATAACGGGACTGTGTCCGCAGCGTACCACATGACCGCGGCAGGGGTGTCCCAGCTGTCACACACCGCGATGGGGGGCTACTGTAACGGCAACCTAGGCAACATGAGCGACCTGCCTCCCTACCAGGACGGTATGAGAGGCAGCGCCACTGCCACCGGCTGGTACGGAGCCAACACAGACCCACGATTCTCCACGAGTAAGTATACATTTTAGTCTGCATGAAGCCGAACAGCTGAGGGTATAGCTTTTTTTATTAAGCATTATTAAGCAAGTACGCTAGTCTACACTAGAGCCATATGCTCTAGTCTGCACTGAAATTAGCGATAGAAATTACTGAAACTCTTTGTTGTTGCTTTCAGTTTTTGCATCGATACTGATAGGTTATTGTTTCACTAAGAGGGAGTGTTGGGTATATTCATTGTTAATCGCCCAATTTAGTGACCCACTCTGTGCCTTTTTTTGCCAGTCTAACAATATCATGTTTACCATGGATATAGGAACACGTTTCATAGAAAGCTGACACCACCTGAAAATGTCCTTCACTTTTTTCGTTTATGATACATTTAGGCCAAGATTGATGCTTCTAATAGTCTATTTGATTTAAGAGTATTGTCACTCCGGTCTGTAAAGATATATTACCTGTTGGTGGTTTCTACTCTATTGTGAGTAGCCCACAGAGGTTCATGCACCTGTCACGTGGGGGTGTATCGAATGCGTTATTAGCCTATTATTCATCTGATTGCACTAAATATATAAACGATATAATTCCGTTAAAATAGGCTATTAATTATGGTTAGGTCATTTGTCCGTTAGGAGACAGACCTGTGAGTGACGTGATCATGTTAGCCTCAGTTTTTAAGGAAGGGTCATATTCCGACACGTTTTAAATTCAATTAATTCACATTGAGTATTATTTTATGGTTAAAGGTATTGAAGCGTTATAATAATATTATTTTTTATTATTATTGTTATCATAATCATCATCATCTCACTGGCCTATTTCTGCTTTCAGTCTCCCGCTTCATGGGCTCTTCCTCGGGCATGAACATGGGCAGTATGGGCAGCCTCGGCTCCCTCGCGGATGTGGGCAAAGGCATGGGCCCGCTGTCAAGCACCCCGAGAAGGAAGAGACGCGTGCTGTTCTCTCAGGCTCAGGTCTACGAGCTCGAGCGGCGATTCAAACAACAGAAGTATCTCTCGGCGCCCGAGAGAGAGCACCTGGCGAGCATGATCCACCTCACCCCCACCCAGGTCAAAATCTGGTTCCAGAACCACCGGTATAAAATGAAGAGGCAAGCTAAGGACAAAGTGTCGCAGCAGCAGATGCAACAGGATAATAGTTCCTGTCAGCAGCAGTCCCCTCGGCGGGTGGCCGTGCCCGTGTTGGTGAAAGACGGCAAGCCATGCCAAGGCAGTGCCCACACTCCAACCACTACTGTCCAGACACACCACCAGCAAGGGGCCAATGTTATGATCATGTCCAGTAATGGTTCAGGCCTAGGCCAGCACCAGGGCCAGCAGGTGGTTAGCGCAGATCACTCTCCAGACCTAGCACATCATTCGACCAGCCCGCCGTCTCTCCAGACCCAGGTAGCTAGTCTCTCTCACCTGAACTCATCCAGCGCCGAGTACGGGACAGCCCTGCAGTGTTCTGCTCTCTTATACGGCCGGACATGGTGACAGCAAGACAAACTATGATCACAAACAAACAACACTGTTGTCAAAGCTTTCGCAGAAAAGTCCCTCAACAGACAAACTAACAAACTCGGTTACTTTGTATACATTTTCAACAACACCACTTGGTGCATTTGGTTCACGCTCTTCTAAATCGTTATTTACTCTTTCGGAAAGCCATGTTGGATGCGGACAGTAGGAGGGGAAGAAAGAAACTTGAAAGACGAAGTGTCGAGTCCATGCGATTTCAAGACTCGCCTTGAAGGTGGATTTTTTATTTATGTAAATTATACTGAGAAGGTATAAACGGCTTACGTCAAGAGGTAGGCCTTCTCCTGTGTGTAGGTCATTGGGCTAAAGGTCTCAATAGAAAAACTGTGGGTGCTTTTCAACTTTTGTCACAGAAGACTCTGGTTTATAATAGATTTAATGTAAAACGTAGCTTGTATATTTCTGTCAAAGTTTTGAATTGAACATATAGCCTAGTTTTTAGCAATCTGTTGTACAAAGTTTTTATGCTTTTGATGGTTTGTTGTTGGTTCTTTTAGTTCTATCGGTATTTGTACGTTTTATTTACTTGTAACTTATATAGATATTTTACTTAAATACAGCCAAACAATCCTATTAATAAATTATGGAAATAAAATAATTCACATCCATTTATTGAAATTGATTTGTATACTGTTTCAGAGAAGAATATATAGGCCTACGAGAAACCTTGAAAATGTGTTTTCAGAAAATGATATAGGCCTATTAACAACATAATTTTCAACTTATTATTATTACTATTATTATTATTATGTTATTTTTTTCTATATTTTTTTTAAATGTAACCTTTATTTAACTAGGCAAGTCCGTTAAAAACAAATTCTTATTTACAATGACGGCCTACCGAGGAACAGTGAGTTAACTGCATTGTTCAGTGGCACAACGACTGATTTTTACCTTGTCAGCTCGGGGATTCGATTCAGCAACCTTTCGGTTACTGGCCCAACGCTCTAAACAATGGGCTACCTGCTGCCCCAAAACAGTGTCTATAACCCACTTTAGCTTGTCGATTCAGTAGGCCTCAATTTATACCGACATTATTTAGCTGTTTTATTAGAATAGCCTATGTTAACCACACACAACATTGGCTTATATGCATGACTAATGAAAACCTGTTCCTTGACTAGGTGTAATCCAAATTGCTGTTACAATATGCTTGCTTGGTAGACTAGCCTACATTGCTATTAGCCTAATGCTAACTTTTGCATGTAAGAGCTCGACCCCAATTCCACGTTTTTTTCGTCACGTTTATTATAGCTACCATCAACGACTGTGGGTAATAAGGTTAATGGATCTCTGTGACCGTTCCTACAAAACGCGGCTCTTCACAAATCGTATATTAAGCTAATGGATAATTGTGTACACAGTATCTCACTTGGATAACGCTGAGTAAACCCAGGCCAGGCCATTGTGTGCTGTCGGCGGCCCTTTGGTTCTAACTTTCTTGTATTCTCGGCTGCGGGCCTGTGTGTTTCTGGTTTGGGTGAGTCAGTTAGGTGAGGCCCCGAGGCGTTCTTTTTAACAGTGGGGATCAAACACGCGTTGGCTGAAAGGAAGTCTTATCGTTCAAATCCCTGCCCAAACAACTGTATTCTTCTCAAATAACTTCGCAAGACAAATCTCTTCGCTTCTTATCAGAGGTAGGCTTACGTTTATCAATAATCAATCAGTCAACTGGGATTGAAAGGAAAATAGCGTGCCCATAGCCACTCTTTACGTGGTAGGCCTATTGATAAATCGCCTTTAACCTATAGAATTTGCAACAAAAACTTTTGATAGCCTACCTATTTTATTGAATTGTTCTAAATCTATAGCACGTAGGTCCTGGTCACTATTTCCCACTGTGCAACAACTGGTTGAATCAACATAATTTCAACAAAAAACATTTTTTAAAATGTGATGACTTGAAACAACGTGGAAAACGTGGATTTGCAAAAAGTCACCAATTTAAGGGTTTTTTTTCACCCAACTTTTAACCAAAATCCAATGACATGGTTCATTTGTTGTTGATTTCACGTTGAATTCACTTTTGTTGACAACTCAACCAAATGTAAATCAGAACAAGATGTCTGTGCCCAGTGGGTTCCTTAATAGTCTCTTTTATGAGATTTTTTTTGGTTTGTTGCAAACTTCAATGTAAACATGTCGCAGAAGAGTGACCCGAGTCTAAACCATATGAAATTGCCAGCCTTGCACGGGGATTGAGACTTAAATCTAGACCTATCAAATCGGATATTATTTTGACTGAGTATGCATTTGACTCCAGCGCGTCATAACATTTGCATGCCGTGGGGCAGAGATTTTGCGGTTCTTAATCGAAAAGGTTTTAACATACTCCAGAATATAAATGGTACATTTCAAATGAATTGTTTGAGACGGGCCCATAGGTCCATAGTGTGGAAGGACTAGCTGTGTGTTCTCTTGTAATTTAGCTGTTAATTACCTTGATGTAACATACTTCCTGCAACTAATAGTATGATATTATATTGGTATAGATTATTAATACTATTCATATTAATATGATTTATTATTGTGATCATTATGGGAATTGTAAGCATTTTGTAGTCTTTATGATAAGTCTATTATGTCATGACTTGTTTGATATAGCCAATACGTGCTCCCCCCGCGAATGCTAAGCGATTGAACAACGACCCAAAGTGCTTTCTCAAAATACTTTAGTCTTATCCGCACTGAGCCCCTAAATAAATATTTCAGTATGCTATATGACGCCCACGGTTACACTATATTCTCTTTATTTTCATGCATTATGACAGGATATTTGCGTTATGCTCTTTAGAATATTTAGACGTAAACTTGAGACACTTGACAGACATCATGAGATCGTCTTTTGCCAATTATCAAACGGCTGATTCAAGCAGCAGATTGTGCAAACATATGAAGAACAATATAATACTCTCATCAAACACTTCTGTCAAGTGGAGAAAAGTATAGTTGTATACTCGATTATTATGTTTTAATGAGCTCTCACAAGAGTTGCACTTCAAACAAGCAAACATCCTACATCATCAGCATTTCAGACTCATGCCAACCAATGGTAAACACTTCACATTTAGTGCAATGCTCTTTTCAATACTGTGCATTTGACCTAAAGGGATTATTAACCTAGTTTCAATATAGCTTATTGATTTTGATAAGACTAATGACACAGGTGGTTGTGCATGCGCTTGCACGGTCCTGGCTACATTGCAGCGTTGGGCTATGACAAGCCATTATTGGAAGCACGCCTTTGGTCGCAATGGGGTTTTTGAGCAAGAGCTTTCTTCCACACAAGGTGAATAGCCTAGCGTAGCCAGTTTTCCTTTGAATCGGCTACAGCATTATGGCACAGGTGCAGTGAGGTTTCCCTGGCTGTAAAACAAGTCGCTGGTACATCTATCGGCTCAGTTACAGACGTATCATCCATCCCACTGGCACATATGTCAATTCAACGTCTATTCCACGTTGGTTCCACGTAATTTCGTGGAAACAACGTTGATTCAACCAGTGTGTGCCCAGTGGACTTACACGGTTCACTTTATCTCGCTAAATATGATTTGGAATAAGCATTGTTTAAGAGATTTTAGGACTTTACGAATAGACTAATATTTAATTGAAATATAGGCTACTAATCGAATGTCAGGAATAGTCAACGGAATTAACAGAGCACCAAACGCCTGTCGTAACCCTGTGTCAAAGCGCAGCAGTGCATGGATTTGACTGAGGCACTGATTGTATTGGCGCTCTACTTTTCACTTAAAGTGGATCATTCAACCAATTGGGCTTTTCGTCGATTATTTTCTATATAAACTATATTGTACAAGCCTCTAGCATTCTGGGTATAGAGCCTATTTGCTCTGTGCTAGCTCAATTTGATGTTTGATATTATATACGGCAACCTCTCACCCTCAGCATTGTTCTTCCGTTTTGCCTAAGCATCACATCCCGTCTGTGTGGCAGTCTATATATGCCTGCCAGGAAAATGTCAACCGTATAAGACGTATTTTCAACCCATCATCTGTCCTATATTAGTTCTATGGCGACATGCGTAAAATGAGATCTCCGCTGTCTGCAAACTGATGTAGTTTGCTTGTTTAATCGACCCATCTTCTACCAGTATGATATAAGTTAATTAACATTGTATCAATACTTTATTGGTTTTAATTGTGTTGAGTAAACACATTCCAATTGTTTTTTCCATTTCAATACATTATTAGGAAATTTGATATACACCGGAGCACATGATTTGACCCCATTAACGCCGCTCGTGGATTGGAAATTAGTCTGAATATTTCACACATACTTACATGGAATTATGACTATAGCTCTATTATAAGAGAGAAATCCCAAAATGTTCATAGCTTCCTCAACTTCCAAAGAAATTCAGTCCTCTGTCTGCTAACTCAATATCTATTTTTATTGGGATCTGGTACTATAGTACTAAATTTCTACCATTACCCTAAAACTTGAATTCAGTGAGAATTCGGGGCATTTTCAAACGAACCCTTTGCAGCATCAGATAGAACAGAAAAGCGTTCGATTAAGTATTTTGTTGGTGTGGTTTTGTTCAGGATGAGCTCTGAGAGGCTCAAGCTTACATTATTACCATGTCTGTGGCGCGGTGTGTGGTCTTTTTGTTGGGCTTGTAGCTGTTCAGAATGACTTGTTGGAAGCGTGTGTGCTCTCATTGCTCTCTTTAAGACTGGTCTTTAGACAGACACATTGTACAACTCCGGCAAGTCCTCCTTGCTTTATACTCCCCAGGTCTCCACCAACCCAAAAGCAATTAGTTCCTAATCTCAAGGCAATCATATTTGAGTTGCGCGTTTGTTTCCCTTATTTACTGTCATTTAAAATGCAAAAATATATTTAGGGCAGCCTATAGAACCTGTGTGGTATACCCTCATTATTTCGAGACTTTCAGTGCACTATAGCCATTAGACCACCTTAGTTGAGGATAATTTAGATGAGGAACAAGAGGTAGAATGGTTAAGTTGTAGGCCTGTGATAAATGAATCCAATGTTAATCAAGGGGGGTCCAATTCTGAGTGGAATACCATAATTGTCTTAAACGCATCAAAGTTTTGCTCCTCAATTGATAATTAAGTCAAGTGTTACAACTTTTGACCATATATGGCATTTTCTTTGGAGGTAGCGTTGATTTTCACATGCATTTCCAACCAGGGAAATATTTGGAATAAGTAAACAGAGCTTTAAACAAACTGGCATGCAAAACAAACCAAAATGTTCTGGAAAGTGTCTCCCATTTGGCCTCGATATTTTTACACCTTTGACTTCAGATATATTTTAATAATATCCCCTAGATTCTAATTAGCATAATACAACAATCCCCATAAAAATTAAGATTGATCTGCGGTGGAAGGTGGCAGAGATATATCCACTGTTTGTCAGAACGGGAGACATCCGGATAATCGGTCTTCTCACGAAAATGTCTGTAGCATTTGAATGGTTTGGCCTACAAAATGATGGTGTTCTCCGTTTTACTCTACGACCCCCACGCGCGTCATGGGACTCCTCTGCAGGTAACCAGGTACGGGGCTGAAAAATGAATGGAAGTGAATGGGGCATTTCCATGTCAAAGCTATACAGATAATTTCAACATAAAAAAATTCCCTGCGCTTTCTTGTATCTCATAGATATAGGACAACCACTTCAGAACATACTTCCTTTTGATTTATTTTTGGACTATCTGTTTTTCTTTGTACTGTATGAATCAGTTATTCAATGCGTTTCTAAGGGGTAATATCATGATATTAGTAAGGCCAAATTCAATGTTTTATCAAATAATGTTTTATAAATACAGGTCAAGTCGAAAGTTTGGGCACACCTACTCATTCAAGGGTTTTTCTTTATTTTTTACAATTTTCTACATTGTAGAATAATAGTGAAGATATCAAAACTATGAAATAACACATATGGAATCATTTTGTAACCAAAAAAGTGTTAAACAAATCAAAATAGATTTTAGATTTTAGATTCTTCCAAGTAGCCACCCTTTGCCTTGATGACAGCATTGCACACTCTTGGCATTCTCTTAACCAGCTTCACCTGGAATGCTTTTCCAACAGTCTTCAAGGTGCTCCCACATATGCTGAGCACTTGTTGGCTGCTTTTCCTTCACTCTGCGGTCCAACTCATCCCAAACCATCTCAATTGGGTTGAGGTCGGGTGATTGTGGAGGCCTTGTCATCTGATGCAGCACACCATCACGCATCTTCTTGGTCAAATAGCCCTTACACAGCCTGGAGGTTTGTTTTGTGTCATTGTCCTATTGAAAAACAAATGATAGTCCCACTAAGCGCAAACCAAATGGGATATCACTACAGAATGCTGTGGTAGCCATGCTGGTTAAGTGTGCCTTGAATTATAAATAAATCACGGACAGTGTCACCAGCAAAGCACCCCCACACCGTCACACCTCCTCCTCCATGCTTCACGGTGGGAACACATGTGGAGATCATCCGTTCAACTACTCTGTGTCTCACAAAGACACAGCGGTTGGAACCAAAAATCGCACATTTGGACTCATCAGATCAAAGGACAGATTTCCACCAGTCTAATGTCCATTGCTCGTGTTTCTTGGCCCAAGCAAGTCTCTTCTTCTTATTGGTGTCCTTTAGTAATGGTTTCTTTGCAGCAATTCGACCATGAAGGCCTGACTCACACAGTCAACTCTGAACAATTGATGTTGAGATGTGTCTGTTACTTGAACTCTGTGAAGCAATTATTTGGGCTGCAATTTCTGAGGCTGGTAACTCTAATAAACGTATCCTCTGCAGTAGAGGTAACTCTGGGTCTTCTTTCCTGTGGCTGTCCTCATGAGAGCCAGTTTCATCATAGGGCTTGATGGGTTTTGCGACTGCACTTGAAGAAACTTTATAAGTTCTTGAAATGTTCCGTATTTACTGACTTTCATGTCTTGAAGTAATGGTGGACTGTTGTTTCTCTTAGTTTATTTGAGCTGGACTTGGTATTTTACCAAATAGGCCTGTCTTCTGTACACCTCCCCTACCTTGTCACAACACAACTGATTGGCTCGAACGCAATACGAAGGAAAGAAATTCCACAAATTAACTTTTAACAAGGCACACCTGTTAATTGAAATGCATTCCAGGTGACTACCTCATAAAGCTGGTTGAGAGAATGCCAAGAGTGTGCAAAGCTGTCATCAATGCAAAGGGTGGCTACATTGAAGAATCTCAAATATAACATATATTGTGATTTGTTTAACACTTTTTTGCTTACTACGTGATTCCATATGTGTTATTTTATAGTTTTGATGTATTCACTGTTATTCTACAATGTAGAAAATAGTACAAATAAAGAAAACCCCTGTAGGTGTCTCCAAACTTTCGACTGTTACTGTGTATTTGATTGCCTACCTACAGGGGTCCTCAAATTCAATATTAAAAAGCTAAATGATCCTTTGTATGATCATCTTAAAACAATTCCACATGTTACTGACTCATAGATGAATCAGGAGGATGTCAATAACAAGTGGGTTAATTTGGGCCTTGATGAGTGCAGACAGCTGTCCCGACTGGCCGGTCGACTGCGTGGACGATGTCTGCCTTGATTGTGTTAGATAGATTTGACCGGCAACTTTGTGAGATCAATTACGAGTCTTGCTAGCTGCCTACCTATTGATGCTGATATTGAAAACAAGTAACATATAAGATAAGCGTACTCGTTTTCGAAAACGAGACATTTCGTTATTTTCGTTAGCCTTTTACTCATGTAGCCTACAGAAACTATTCGTTAGCCATGTGTACAAATAACAATTTCACGTCAAATTCAACATCCCTGAAGATTATTCTCAAAATCCCAACTTTTGGTTTTCTTATTATGGACAGGCCTACAGCTTTGACGTTAGGAGCAGGGTATGGGGTGGAATAGCTACGCCTCAATTTGGCGCTGTCCAAGGTTCTGCAATCCACAAGGCGATGAGCGTTTACCAAACCGCCCGGCGTCAGAATTCAAAATGACTGTCACCCATGTTGGAATCAACACAATCTGCTATAGTAAAGCATGAAGAGTGACTGGTCGAGGGTGAAGCTTTATTTAATCTACTTAAACCCTATGTAGGCTATATATAGCCTAGGCGTCTGCATGGTGGCTGCATGGCGCAGAGAAACGTTGGACTGCTCCGGAAAGGATTCATGTGGTTCTGAACATTCTGTGTTTGAGGTCAATGCATTGTTTACCAGCTCGAATTCGAACCGATTTGCAAAATGGTTTGTGAACACTTGTATAGGTAAAAGCCTATCTGATACACAAATGTAAATACCGCTTGTTGGCTATTCTGATTTCTCGACAGTTTGACACAATACAGTTAATGTAACTCTGAATAAGGAAGAACTTTAGTAAAAACGACTTAATTTTGCCTCCTTGCTAAGAGTTATTTTAACAACATCACACTAAGCAAGCATTCCTTATTGTGCTGTACATGACAAATTGGACAATTACACTGTAACTGCAATCACCTCCTCTTTAGTAAATCTTATTGTCAAACTGGTAACAAGAAATCTTTAATTGTCCTACATTTATCTTGAAGCCATTGTGCGAACAGGGCACCCGAGGTTCATTTGCGAAGTGAAATACTTGGGCTCCATCCCAAATGGCATCCCTTTCCCTATATAGTCCATTACTTTTAGTGGGATATATAGGGAATAGGTTGCCATTTGGGACGTAGTCTTGTCATGCAAAGCGGAGTACAAGATGCTGTATAATACTTGACCTTTTCAGCATAATTGTTGCAGCAGTGAAATGCAGGGAGCGCATTCAGAGCCCGGCTGAATAGTCTTTTCCCTCATAAAGGAACAAAAAGACACATTTTTATACCTTCGTTTTTCATTTGGTTTTGTTTCTTCTGTGAACATTATTATTTTAATGGCTATAGTCTAGTCTAGCTGCAATCAGTCAGCATTCTGAATGGGCGAGGAGCGGAGGGAGAGGAGACATGAATTGCAGAAATGTCATGTCTCCATTTTTTGTTGTTGTATGGGTGAGAAAATGCATCATTCCATTGACGAGTTGGGTTTTATTTTCAAATGTCCATTCAAATGTACACGGAATGGTTATTTTGCGAATTTTATGGGTCATTGTTGGAAATGAGCACCCGATTTCCTGAAAATGTTATTCCAAATGAATCAGTCGAATATACTTACGTTAGCCTTTATATAAATTGTATTATAGTATAAAACAAACATTTTCATTTTTCTTTGATGAACTTTTAAGATGTTGTACTAGGACTACTTCAGTTGACATGGATCACCAATAGTGCTCTCGCAAAATATGACTTATTTTTCGTTGGTTGCAAAACATCCTTTAGTGCCGCTTTACAAAAAGGCACTACTGCACTTAACAAGACCCAGGTCAGGCAGGCACGGCTGTCAGTGAGGCTGTGGACATGTGTAGCATCTCAATCACAGGCTTTCATTGATACAGACGTTAATTAGCCACATTTCTCTGTGGCCCGGCAGCCCGACTGAGCTAACCTAAAGTCTGCTCTGAGACAGCTGAGAAGCCACATGCCATGTGGGACTGGGCCCCTCTCCCATCACACTTCCCCCTTCTGGAGAAGCTCACATGATGGGGTCTGATAAGTATTCAATCACATTCAAGTTGTATATATTCGGGTGGGGGTGGTGGAAGTATGCGCGTCAATGTTATTGCTCTTGTTTAATTGTGGGGTACAAACGGTCTGCTATAGGTATGGAAAGGCTTTTATTAATAAGAGGTGCATCAGCCCGCTCCGCCTTGTAGGCTACTGTACCAGCGGGAGTCCTTTAGTAGCTACTGAGCCATTACTAAACGTGTTAACACGAGGTCTTTACTAAGTGGCGTGTAATCGTCTCTTTTCCCTGTCTCACTGTCGAATCCCACCATCCCCCACTAAAGCAGCTGTTTCTATATTTCAAACGGCAAAAAGGTTTAGCATAATGTAACTTAATTCGAGGACATTGCAAGACACCTACTGAGCTTCAGTCTGCTCTCACAACGAGTTTACTGATCTGGATAAATGTATTTAGAGGAGATGAAATGGAGGCTCTCCCTCCCCTGCCACAGTCAAATAGAGAAAACAGGCGTTATTAGGCTTTAATACAGCAATAATGAACCAACCACACCAATTACGGGAAAGATGCGGCTGGGCAATTTTGCGCCTCATTTACACAATTGACTGAAGTTAGAGAAACGTTGTTTTGACAGTTGCTCCGATTGACCTGGAACAGCAACAACAAAAACATCCGTTAATCTTCATCAGGACTAACGTGGATATGAAAATATTGGAATTCCCACAGAAAATCATTATGGGAGATCAAGAACACATTGAGCAAACTGCGTTATTGGGTTTTATTATCAACATGGTATCATTGTAATATGTAACATTTGGTGATATTTACCATTGTAGTAATGTCCAACACTAATGTCACATTTTTACCCTATTCGCTATTTTACAAATTGCCTTGTCATTTAATTTCGTAGGGAGGCATTATGGGAACCCTATATCACATACCCAAAATGCAGTCTTCTGTAGGCGGTGAGAAGTGCCTATAGCCAACCCATTGCCCTACGGAGGGCGTGAACAAAACGAGCTAAAACGTTCCTAAAATAACTACCCCAACAGGAACAAGCCAAAATAACAAGCAATCCAATCAATACACTTTATTCCAAAATAACCTCGGAATTACCATGCCATGGCAGCATGATGAGTTCAGACTAAAAATAATCCTCCTAAGTATATGTTTAACCAACAGGTCTATACGAGTCGGGGCTGCGAAAGGCAAAGCACGTCTATTTAACTCAAACCAAAAGGAAAAAAAAGAACTGCAGCCGAATGAAAAATATCGGGGGGTGAGGTGTGAGGTTGGATCGGCTATAGCATTAGAACCTGTTGAGACGTTGGAAGGCGTTCGACATTAGTTTTGTTCTAGAACATCTAATGAAATATGCAATTAAGACAGATTCATGCGACACAAAAGGCACGGCAGTCAAAAATTGCCCCACTGCTGTTCGGTAATTATATAGTTTGCCCTGGCAGCGGGCCGACTCGTGTCGAGGCAGGTGGCGATAGTCCATCATGCAAATGGCCTTGGCTGTGTCGACATAATTAGCCTCTGCGAGCCGCTTAAATGAACAATTAGCTAACATGCAATTCGGTCCATGCAACGTGGTAGTTCTCCTTTGTATTGTATTTCCCGCCCATCAGTTGAATGCAATGAACACTGTAGGATTTGTTTCATAGGTCAATACCCAGCTGGCACATTTGGTTCCTTGGAAGTTGTGGGAACATATGTTTTTGGTTTCACATTGATTGTGGGAACGAAGCCATAAATTGCCTGAGCGGTAAAACTGGACGTTTTTTGTTCTGAGATCAGAAGTGAAAAATGTGCTTGTTCTGAGAATGTTTATTTTTAAGTTGCAAGGAGGTTCTGAGAACGTTTCACTCTGGTTCCTTGAACGCTTTCCTTGGAGGTTTTATTAACGTTCAAAGAATGGAAATTATATGTTATTTACAGGTTTTTTAATAACTTTCTTAAAACTTTCAGTAAATGTTTTAATAAGACTTTTAATACAACTGCTAGTTTATTGTAGGTTAACTTTTTTGAATTCCAAGCACAGATAGAAATTAATTTCCTTAGGCATTAATCATGCAAACACATGTATCTTTTTATTGTGAAACGGCATCAGTGAGATTTGTTTGACCCTGTAATCTTCTGTTTTCTATCAATGGAATTAGGCCACTACGCCACCAGGATGGAGCTAGCATGCTATGTTTTACTTACGCATACAAAGGAGTTCATTTTATTATATTCAAACAGATCCCATTGCAAAGGAAACAAGCACACATTAAGATCAGGTGTGGCCAATTAGTGGGTGTGGCCAACACATCTGACCACACTTAACAAGGTAGAGAATAGAGAATAGAGTTTTGTTGAAGCTGAGAATGGAATGTATATGTTTAATAACATTCTAAATGAAACATTCCTAGAACATTACCAAAGTTGAAAATAAATGTAACCATGTTTGAACTTTTAGGAAAGTTCTGTTAAAATAATGAAATACCAAGAAAATTGTTCTTTAAAAATATTTGTTTTTTTTGTCAAGTTCCTTTAAATGTGCATAGAATGCTCCAAAGCCAAGCAACTATCCTATAATCTGCACCATTCCCAGAAAGTTGTGGGAAGGCTATATGCAAATTAACCATAGGACAGCCAAGCTCTAACAAACATATGGTTCTAAAAACGTTATGTGCTAGCTGGGTATTAATAAGCTAAATCTGAAGGAACGGAACTCGCTGGTGGTACAGGCCCATGGAGACACAGTTGGATCTCTGTGTTTGGAAGAGCTGAGTAGGTTATTATCAGTTAACAAGTTCAATAAATTTAATTCACACCCCATGGCCATATAACTTTAGTCAAAGTTACGTTTCCTCCCCTTTGATTAGGCTAGTCTATTCTTTCAAGTCACTGTGTAGTTTTTACTTGGGTGCTTCGATCCCTGAATGCTAATTGGCTGACAGCCGTGGTATATCAGACCGTATACCATGGGTATGACAAAACATGTATTTTTACTACTCTAATTACGTTGGTAACCAGTTTATAATAGCAATAAGGCACCTCGGGGGGTTGTGGTATATGGCCAATATACCACCGCTAAGAGCTGTGTCCAGTTACTCCGCTTTGCGTCGTGTCTAAGAACAGCCCTTAGCCGTGGTACATAGGCTATATACCACACTCCCTCAGGTCTTATTGCTTAATTATACTGCCATCAATTTACCCTAGTGGGGCATGTGACACATGCAGTCCTATTGGTTTTAGTATGGGCTAATACAATTATTAAACATCAGTGACAATTATGTTAGAAAACATTAAATAGCTCATTTTTTGAATCATTTTAGGGTCAACTTATTTGTGGACGGTGACCCAACAGGCCACATCCTGTGTCCCAGGGTTCTGATATTCTAACATCGCTCACTGATCTTCCTACATACCCCACATCATCCAACACGGGCCCATCACGGCCAACCCACCCATTCATTATCCTCACTGCCCTCCGGCTGCGGCGTGACACAGGAACGAATCAGACATTAGGCAACTTTAAACCCTGGGCCGGGAGTAATCAGGACACGGTTTCTGTTAATGAGGGGAAACATGCAGAGGGATACTCACACTGCCTAATCAGTAGAAGCTGTCGGACAATGCTGGTTTAATGTTCAACGGATGGATGGACTCTGAACGCAAAAAAGGAGAAATGCAAGTCAATTAGAATCCCCTATGAAACAAACGAATTTATTTCACACGTGATCATAAGTTTCACATGTGATCACATTTTATCTTATTTTAAGTTAATGTGACAACGTAATGTGATACGTAATGCTTACTAAAGAGCAGTGATACTATCAAGAGCGGCGTGCAGGTTTCTTATTTTTTTTCTTCAAGTTAATGTGATAACATGTGATAACATGTAAATGAAAATTGATAACATGAAACTGCACATGTGAAAACTTTATCTAATGTGAAATAAATGTGACAACCATGGGGATGCAACATTTCAACCATGAAACTAGCCTTGATAACATTTGAACGTTTTTCACATGTAAAACTGCAATTGCACATCAGAGAGAGAGAGGTTTTTACATTTGAAAAAGTCACATGTGAGAGGAAACATATTATTCTCCTCACATGTGAAAAGGTGAACTCTAAATTGAATACATGTGAACATAGGCTTTCACATGTGAACAACTGACCTCACATGCCTCTTTTGTTTACAGTGAACTTTTTTTCAACAGACATTTCACATGTTTTTTTGTTGTAAGGGAAGTAATGAAACGGTATGTGGGTTTTAAAGTAAGATATGCTAAAATAGTGTCAAAATATTTCATCAACGACTGTATAATTACATTTGACATGATCACTTAATACTTACTTTTCATTATTATCCCACCTGGGGTTTGAACTCACAACCTCTGGATTTGGAGTACACTGATCTTTCTGCTGTGCCATAAAGTCTGCATTGTTATCAGAAGTCCCCCTACACATTTAATTAACTATAATAGATCTCTGTACTTTGAAATAGAGTACAATCTGCACTGCCATTTATGTTATGGGTTATTCTGACTATTCTCTCATCATTGATTTAATTGACTTATTTCAGCAATTTGAGAGTTTTCTCTATAGCTGTCTAATGTTGGTGAGGCATATTATTCTGTCTTCATGTTACTCCTCAATCACTAATAAATATAATTGTTTTTATTGAGTGTATTATACACAGCTGAACTTTACTTTGAAGTCCAAATTGTAGGAACACAGGTGAAAACAGTAAATGACAGACATGGTGGCATAGCAGGAAGTTTGGACTGCTGTGAAACAGGAGGTTGTGAGTTCAAATCCCAGGTGAGGACATGTTGAATAATAATGACTGTATAAATAAACATGCACAATGTAATCATATGTGTCAAATTTGTCAGTTGAAAACAATGAGTATTTTAGTGATGTTCCGGAAACACCTAACCACTCATTTTTGTTTTCTGGTCATCACTTGTGAAATCAAATTGTCGCGTGAAAATTTGAATCCTCATGTGAAAGGTTATGTGATCACATCTGAAAATCCACATGTGAAATATCATGTGAAGTGTTCCGAAACAAAATGGTTTCACATGATTTCACGTAATATATGACATGCGCATCATGTGAAAATGTTCCATCTGTGAAATCATATGGTTTTTCCATACGGGATCCTCAGTCTGTGTTTGCCTTGAAACCATTCCGTCTATCTGTAGCAATTACTTCCTTAAATGTCATTTGTCATCCTAGCCTATAGGTTACCCTAAACAGCCACAACAGTTGTTTGGTCCCAGTCACCATTTGAACAAAACCTAATGAATGTGATGGGACAGGACAGCCATCTGGCTATGCAATGAGTTAACAATCCCTTGAAGTCACTAAATTAGGTTAACATAACGCACAGTTGCGCAATGAAATCACTGAAACACTTCAGAGGGATTTTTGGGGGGGCTATTTCTTTATAAATGTGTAGATTCTAAAGCTTACATCATGAAGTTTAAAACATAGGCCTATACCATACCATTGGAAAAAAACAGGTGTCTAGGGCTCTTATTTTGATCAGACAGAACTGAATTTGTGACACTTACAGTGCATTTGGAAAGTATTCAGACCCCTTGGCTTTTCCCACATTTTGTTACGTTACAGCCCTGTTCTAAAATGGATCACAAATGATAAAAAAATTTTTAACCTGTTTTTGCTTTGTCATTAGGGGGTATTGTGTGTTGACCGATGAGGGTAAACAATGTATTTAATCCATTTTCGAATAAGGCTGTAACGTAACAAAAAACTTTTCAAAATGCACTGTATATCACGTATTTTATTTGCATGATCTTTAAGTGTGTGATCACTGTTACCTTGACTCACTGCAGCTACTACAACGTTACTCGGCTTCTGCCAGAGGCCTACCTCCTCTAGACTATGCGGTTGCTATAGCATTCTCAAGCACCATTCTACTAAATCCCCGCCCCCACAAACCCGCTCTGTGCACTTGTCATAAATTAGCCTCAAGTGAAACAGCTCAAATGATATTTGGAGCAACTGGATTGGGCTGGACATGGCAGGGGCACTTTGGTGAATCATACCTCACAGACACACACTCTTCAACTTCATATTGTGCGAGTGACCCTGAACCTACCCTGTCTGTATACAGTTGATACACCTGGCGTGTTCATTTCTGGTTTAGTTTTTTCTTACATAATCCCAGCTATGGGTTTGCTGTTATGTGGTCACATTTGGCACCAGTGGCCGATTGGCAATAGACAACATCTGTATGCAACAGAAGAAACATGTCTCGCATGCAGAGCCTGTGCCTCGTTTGAAGTGCAAACATATGTGACAACCAGGCTCCTGAGAAGAGCTCTGATTTGTTGACTAATTGAGAATGGCCCTTCAAAATGGCCCCTAAAGCGAACCACCACTGTAGACCGGCACCTCCAGGTTTACCAGTGAACAAGTGGACATTTTAATAATTCAACCCCCTTTTCTATGAGCCCCATCTTTGCCAAATTGAATGCCGATTGAACATAATTTTACAGCTCTTGACTTGTGCGATCCATTGGCTCTCTGGATTTGTTTATCACGGTCCCATTGCCACTAGAATGCCAATAAATGCAGTTAAAGCTGCAGTAAATGCTTCACGTGATGAACACGCATGGTTGCATGGTCATTTTGTGGAGACTGTGTACAGGGTGAAGGAATAATGACTATATTGAACTATTTTGAAAAATGGCGTGTTTTGTTCACTTTTGGCGCTTTTCAGCACAGCCTGTTAATGTTGTGATTCTTTTTTGGAAGGTTTTGAATGGACAAATCTTGGTGTTTTTATTTATGTTATGCATTGACATGGATGTAAAAAAAAAGAAAAAAAGCATTGATAATATACTCAAGCTTGGTAAATAGTCAGTAGATGTAAAAGCATCACAACATCCAAGTGTATTGATTGCTTTTGTACTCTTGGTAGTAAAGCACCAGGCAAAGAATCATTGAGTTTGTCTTTTTTCATACCTTTATAGAAGTTCATACCTTAGGAGACATTGATACATGTTTTCAAATACTAAAGCCTACTGAACATACCCCCCCTTACCAGCTCTCCTTTCCCTTGCCCCCCACCCCACCCAAGTCGCTCCCCACCCTATTCGCCTCCCACCCCAGCTCTTCCCCCCCACTCCACCACAGGACCAGGACCAATCGCACGCTGCGATTTGGCAGAAAATCAATAAAAGGGAAAATCTGTTCTAATCATCTGTACATTTACCATCACAATCAACAATCAAAGCCAAGACCCTGGTGCTTTATTTGTAGGCCTGAGCCGCCCAATTTCCCCACTGTGAGACGCAGGCTAAATTAGAACCTTTGGTTCCTGTTAGCTGCTCCTAATGGCCCTGATTTGTGAACTGCTAAATGAGGTTATGTAAATGGCTCCTGAGTGTAGTGGAGTCTAGGCAGCAGTGGAAGAGCAGAGCAGGGGCTCCCAGGTGACAGGTGCAGTCGTCCCAATGTGGGGGCAGGGGAGAGAGAGGGAGGGAGGAGGGGGAGATGTAAGGGGGGAGGGAGATGCTGGCAAGAAGAGCTGCAGGGCCACCGACTAAGTGAGAGTGAGAAACGAGGCAGTTTGACTGCACATTCCTCAAAACGTTGAGTATTGCCCTACATTTATTTGCCCCACAAAATCACCTTTGATACCTAAAATGGCAACAACAACAAAAATGATGGGTAATATTGCTACCACAAGAAATAAAAATAAAAATCTGTCTTTGACATTAGTCAATTTCTTCACCAATTAGTCATGCTACAAATATCCATATGATGTATCCATCTACAACATGCAGATAAACAGTCTTCCAGACTGGAGTGCTCATAGTTGTGAGGATAAGACAACTATCAACATGTTCCTTCTCCCTCTCGGGGGAAGTAATGCTGCAGAGTGATTGGCGCGCTCCTCCGATTTACTGCACTTCACTCCTGCTCCCTGTTTAGACCCCCCCACGACCCGGGTTACTGTCACAGCTGAGATGGGAGAGAGAGGTTGGCTTCTTTCTCTCTTCCCCTATCTTCTCTTTCCCTCTTCTGATTATTCTCCCTTTGTTTAGGCAGTAGGCATAGGCATGTTTACCTATCTACATCACAAGGCTGCGGTCAATTTGATGTCAATTCAGTCAGGATGTAAAATTAAACTCCAATTCCAATTTTACACTAAAGTACACATTCAAATTTCAATTAAAATGTTTCTCATTGGACTTCCAGTTTGCTTCCAAAATTAACTGGATTGAAGTGGAATTGATTGCAACTCTTCTCGGCCAAAGATATTTTATTAAGTAAATACCGTATATGGTAATGAGAAACTTTACTGAACAAAAAGGTGAAAGAGGTAAGTCTGAGCGTCAGTCAGGCTCTTGAATGTGAAGCCGGATCTTTATTATATTAAGAGGTCCAATTGAACATGGAACCGCCTGGGCTCTGATGCTAGTAGCTAATCCTCTACAGTACTTCTGCTGATTGGTGACACAGTCAGTGGTGGGCAAGAACAGAACAGCACTATAAATGACTGCTTTAAAAGCCTAACGAGTATTCTCATTAATGCTCTCAACAGCGTAAAGTGGAACTTTTAAGTAATTTTTTCATTTCACTATTTTATGTTATTAATGCGTGTTAAGGATGTCATTTTTGATCCCGTTGTAATTGCTTAATTTAGTTGAAATGATGTAAAAGCTAACAGCTATTTAAAGTTGCATTTGTTTCACCTGTCTGGTTGTTTATATATTTTTAGTATATTTTATTTGTGTTGTCTTTTTTTAAGGGAAAAATGAAATGATTGAAAGATAAAAAAAAAAAATATATATATATATATATATATACATAAATATCTGCATTTAATTTTCCATGAGACAAAGAGGTATCTAGGCTATTCTACTGTCAATTGTATTCTGTACAGTTTGCATTACAGGATCACTCTGTGATATTTACAGCAGTTTGCATTAAGCGCTTGTTCACCCTCATTGATTAGTCAAGTGCATGTTTAGAAACCTCGCTGATGATCAACATATGTGGTAGGTAAGAAATACACGGCCTGGTATTATTCTAGAACTACTTACAGTTAAACATTTTACTGTGTTTCTTTTTCCTTGATTTAAACTGTTCAATTATAGTTCTACGTTAGCCCAGACACATGAAATTACTTTATGTTGTTTTGAAAAGGTGAAGTACAACTAGCACTGATTTTTCTTTTAGTTTTGTCACTTTTGTCTAAAAGACTGGAAAAGAAAACAGAAAATAAATGAATTAATCAGAGAAACTATAATGGACAACATTCTCTTTGTGCTGAGGAGTGTAGCTGAGACTGGGAAATATCCCTGGCATCTCGAGTATAGGTGTGTGTATTCTGAATATTGCTCCCAAACTGAAGCAGGAAAAATATCAACGCCTATCAATTCCCCATACAAAAAAAATATAACATTTCAGAAGCCAACACTACTCTCTCCTTTCCTGTCACTCTCTCCATCTCTCTCTCTCTCCCTCCCTCATGTTCTGTCTCTTCCTTTATCCGTCTCCTACTCTGTCAACATCATCTGCTAGTGAAGACTAGACAGACGGGCTAAATAAGCAGCTTTTTACTATACTGCAGGTGGCTGATGGTAGAGCAGCAAGAGGCAGCCTCAATCCCTCTTCAGATCCCCATCTCCCCACCACCTCCACCACTTCATGCCAGCCTCCCCCGTCTTCTATCCTCCCTACTCCAACACAAACTCCTTAGACCTGTGAATGCACCAATTCCTGTCCTGAATAAAGCTAAAACCATTTATCATAGAGATCAAATATGAAGTTATCCAGTTTATAATGATTACAATAAACTTGTATTTATTTAGCACGTTTAGCACCAGTTTGTGCAAATATTGTTTTGTATTATTTCAATGGTTATTTATTTTGTCTCACAGCACAATTGCAACGTATTTAGAATCATATTTAGAATCACACAGTACCAGTCAAAAGTTTGGACACACCTACTTATTCATGGGTTTTTCTTTATTTTTTTTTTACTATTTTCTACATTGTAGAATAACAGTGAAGACATCAACACTATTAAATTACATATATGGAATCATGTGTGACACATATGGAATAAACCAAAAAAAGTGTTAAACAAATCAAAATATATTTTATATTTGAGATTCTTCCAAGTAGCCACCCTTTGCCTTGATGACAGCTTTGCACACTCTTGGTATTCCCTCAACCAGCTTCATGAGGTAGTTACCTGGAATGCATTTCAATTAACAGGGGTGCCTTGTTAAAGGTGAATTTGTGGAATTTCTTTCCTTCTTAATGCGTTTGAGTCAATCAGTTGTGTTGTGACGAGGTAGGGTTGGTATACAGAAGATAGCCCTATTTGGTAAAAGACAGAGTCCATATTATGGCAAGAACGACTCAAATAATAGAAATGACAGTCCATCATTACTTTAAGACATGAAGGTCAGACAATCAGGAACATTTCAAGAACTTTTAAAGTTTCTTCAAAAGGGCAGTCACAAAAATCATCAAGCGCTGTGAGAAACTGGCTCTCATGAGGACGGCCACAGAAAAGGAAGACCCAGAGATACCTCTGCTGCAGAGGATAACTTAATTAGAGTGACCAGCCTCAGAAATTGTAGCCCAAATGAATGCTTCACAGAGTTCAAGTAACAGACACATCTCAACATCAACTGTTCAGAGGAGACTGTGTGAATCAGGCCTTCATGGTCAAATTGCTGCAAAGAATCCACTACTAAAGGACACAAATAATAATAAGAAGAGACGTGCTTTGGCCAAGAAACACGAGCAATAAACATTAGAATGGTGGAAATCTGCCCTTTGGTCTAGTGAGTTCAAATTTGAGATTTTTGGGCCCAACTGCTGTCTTTGTGAGGCATAGAGTATGTGAATGGATGATCTCTGCATGTGTGGTTCCCACCGTGAAACATGGAGGAGGTGTGATGTTGTGGGGCTGCTTTGCTGGTGACACTGTCTGTAATTTATTTTGAATTCAAGGCACACTTAACCAGCATGGCTACCACAGCATTCTGCGGCAATACGCCATCCCGTCTGGTTTGCGCTTAATGGGACTGTCATTTGTTTTTCAATAGGACAATGACCCAAATCCTCCAGGTTGTGTAAGGGCTATTTGACCAAGAAGGAGAGTGATGGAGTGCTGCATCAGGTGACCTGGCCTTCACAATCACCCGACCTCAACCCAATTGAGATGGTTTGGGATGAGTTGGACCGCAGAGTGAAGGAAAGACAGCCAACAAGTGCTCAGCATATCTCCTTCAAGACTGTTGGAAAAGCATTCCAGGTGAAGCTGGTTGAGAGAATGTCAAGAGAGTGCCAAGCTGTCATCAAGGCAGAGGGGGACTACTTGGAAGAATCTAAAATCTAAAATCTATTTTGATTTGTTTAACACTTTTGTGGTTACTACATGATTCCATATGTGTTATTTCATAGTTTTGATGTCTTCACTATTATTCTACAATGTAGAACATTTTAAAAATAAAGAAAAACCCTTGACTGAGTAGGTGTGTCCAAACTTTTGACTGGTGCTGTATATATTTGGTTAAATATATTGTAAGTAACTTTCTGTAAAAGGTAATTGTCAGTCAATCATACACAGTCAGTCAGACAAATGAAATGAGCAGCTTTTAATTATCCAGCTCCTCTTAGTGTGGGAACATACAACCACAGCATGTCAAAAGATGTCAAGTGTTACAGTTCCCTTCCTGCTGCAAGGAGAGAAAAAAACAACATAGAAATGAATTCAAGTGAAAGGCTTGTCTCTAAACCCCTTCCTAAAATGATTAACCCGTCCACCAGGACATTATGAGGTTCAGCTCTAAGTTCTCATGCTTTCTTATTGCTGTTAATTGTTCTTTTTCTGTTGTTGCCTCTCTTCATCAGTCTCCCCCCTCATTATATGAAAAGAGGGGAAAATGTCGACCTGAATAGAGGAAGGAGATTTTCCCACAGTCACTTAACAGAGAAATTCACCATTGTAGGCCAGGCCAGGCAGGTTCCCATCCCTTGTCTGACACACACACACACACACACACCTCCAGCACAGTTTGATAGACAGTGTTTTTATAATTGAGTGACCAGTCTTTCCCCTTGTGTCTAAATTGAAAAAACTGAGAATAATATAGTTTTGGTATCATTCACTTTCTGTCAAATTGATGGACCATTCACTCAGGTAACACTTCAGTGTTTAATTGGTATTTTATCATACCAACTATGTCCCAAATGACACCCTATTCCCTATAGAGTGCACTACATTTATGCAGGGCCCATACATCTCTGGTCAAATATAGTGCACTAAATAGGGAATAGGGTGGCATTTGTAATTGCCTGGGAATAATTCAATTCACCATTACAACAATTTCAATAAAAAAAATATATATATAATATCTTAAGATTGGAGATTAATAAACCAAATGAACCAGTTTTTGAAATTGTCAAAGCAAAACTGTGTACATCAAATGTTTTGTGATTACATTAAAAACCTATTGAGCTCAGGTGCATCCTGTTTCCATTGATCATCCTTGAGATGTTTCTACAACTTGATTGGAGTCCATCTGTGGTAAATCCAATTGATTGGACATGAGTTGGAAAGACACACACATGTCTATATAAGGTCCCACAGTTGACAGTGCATGTCAGAGCAAAAACCAAGCCATGAGGTTGAAGGAATTGTCCGTAGACCTCGAGATGGGATTGTGGCGAAGGGTAAAGAAATGCTATTTGTAATTTCCTGGGAATAATGCAATTCACAAATTCAACTCATTTCAATAAAGAAAGTACTGCAGTGTGTCTCCATAATATACTATCTTCAGATTGGAGATTAATACACAAAATTAACCCGTTTGGGAAATTGTAATGGCAAAACTGTGTATATCAAATATTTTGTGATTCAATTTTAAAAAAAAACTTTAAAAAAAAAGCTGCATAAACCAATGCAATGTGAAATGATGAGGCTATTATTTGATTGCCAGGTCCTTGCTACTAATACAGGCCCCATTTGATTGTGGGAAATAAAAGTTAAATGTTAATGTTTTAGTCAAATATTTAGGACTTTAGTTTTGAGTACCGATTCATATATGATGCAAGTTAAATAATTGTTCTGAAGTGCTCCTACTGGTTCTGGAGTGTTTGACTAACCAGGTCGTTGGTTCACTTTGTTAGCGGTATCTGACTTTTCACCTTGAGTAGGCCTACCTTCTGATATTCTGAAAGGCTGATTCTATTCAATAGTTATATTTTCGCTACAAAGATAGTGGAGTTTATATATATATATATATATTTTTTTTTTATATATTTTTTTATTTATTTATTTATTTAACCAGGTAGGCAAGTTGAGAACAAGTTCTCATTTACAATTGCGACCTGGACAAGATAAAGCAAAGCAGTTCGACACATACAACGACACAGAGTTACACATGGAGTAAAACAAACATACAGTCAAATATACAGTAAAAAGGTATGCGAAGAAAGTTGTAAATATATATATACGGGACACGACGAGACGAGGACAAAAGACGTCTGAACTGCTATGCCATCTTGGAGCGAGTATGCGCATACCTTTTTTCTCAGTTTGTTTTTACTAAGGCCAACTTGTTGATGGTTTTATGCACCATCCATTTATTGCTTTGCAGGGGCTACGTAATAAAACTTCCGGTATTGGAGGGACCGTTTCTTAACCAATCACTGAGCACTGTGCTTGAGACGCGGAAATGCAATGGCGGACAGGATGAAGTTGAATGACGAAAACGGTGTGTGCGATAAACAAAGGGGAAATGTTGCCATAACGTCTTCTTGCAAGGAAATATCAAGCTACAGAGACAGTATGTTAATTATTTTGAATCTGCTCACAGACTTCGGGAGTGAGGTTGGTATACTAATGCTTTTGCACAATCTAATTCAGCTATAATTGCTTCGATCACTGCGAGAGATGCCCACGAGATGTGCATGCTGCATGTCTGTTCTTATCAAATAGGAATTTGTCAAATATCCTTTGTCGCATGCAATCGCACGCTAAATGGTACAATGTTGCAAGAATAGTTTGTGTTGCAGCACAGTAGGCTACTACTACTAGCTTGCTGTTGCACTGATTACAGATGGGCTCCTTCCTTCTTTATCTAGCAGGCTGAATGCGACAAAGTAGCAATCAAAAAGATCTTACTGACAACTGCCGCGTGGAGCAAAGTAACAAATAATAGCCCTCGTTTGTATTAACAGCCTTTGCTTGTTTTTTCCCCCGGTTCTTATAGCCCTGGAAATAATATAGTTTGTAGAGTTAGTATAGCTCAAATGGAGGCTTAACTACTCTTAGTCCAGGTTCTGACCAAATTTCAAGGATTTATTTTGTAACTATTTTTCATTTCAAGCTGAAATTGGGTGAAGCTGCACTGAAAATCAGCGCCAGCTTAGACGCAGTGGATGTGGCATCTCTTCAACCTACTCGTCATGTGTTCACCTGTCTTCAGCAACACATCTCCAAACTACAGGTAGACTACACTATAGTCTCACAACGATGTGCTGACAGGTGCACAGTGGTGTCATGTCGAAAATTAAGGATGGATATGCAACACTACTTTCAGTATTATTACATTTTTCATTTGGTTCTTTACTCTAGAGCAATTATTCCCAAACTGGGGTATGCCAAATCAAATGTGATTCACATTTAAAAATACATTAAAAGTAAAATATTTGTATTAAAAAAATAAATGTTTCACATTTTTCAAATAGTCCATTTATTTTTTCCAACGGGGCTATGCATTTGGGAGATGTTTTTTTCTCGCCTGAGTAGCCTTGCTTCACTGCCAAAAATAAAATTAAGCCATCTAGTGTTCAGCAAAATAACAACATCATGTTAAATACAGGTAGCCTAGTCAAATAATTAACATCCAATTACATTAACCGTTACTCTCTCTCTCGTGGGAATTCCACGAGAGAGCCAAACGTAGCTGCTGCTGATTTCGTTTGCTAGAAAATGGATAAATGTTTTTTTTAAAGTATGGCACATGTCCATAGACACATACCAGCTCTACTGGTAGTACTGCTAATACCAGCAGTACTGCACCTGTCGATGACACAAGTTTTTCTGCTTCCATGAGCACATCCAATGCTAGCATCAGTAATTCTACAGTTGTTGTTAGCCCAGCTAGCATGGACACTGACAGTTGTGAATCTGATGCAGCCAAAGAGCTACTGCCCCCTTACCCGGGAAAGCACCGAACAACAGACAGGGACGTTGGACCATCGAAGAGGCGCAAATATGATGAGAACTACATTGATTTTGGGTTCACTTATATTGGGAGTAGGGCCTTTCCTCATCCACAGTGTGTTATGTGTGCAAAAGTACTATCTCACAACTCGACGAAACCTTCACTCTTGCGTAGACATTTAAGAAACAAAACATGCCAATATGAAAAATAAGCCACAGGAGTTTTTTGAGCGAGAATTAAGTTGACTTTTGAGTAGTAAGACATGTATAACTGCAACAGATACCATTAATAAGAAGGGGCTAGAAGAGTCTTACATGGTGAGCTATCGAGTGTCTAGGACAGGCAAACCACAAACTATTTTGTAGGACTTAATTCTTCCTGCTGCCATGGATATGGCTGAGACAATGTTGGGGGGAAAGGCCGAAAAAACTATACAGACAATATCTTCATCAAACAACACTGTTTCACGATGCATCAGTGACATGGCAGGAGATGTGTGGAAACAGTTACTGCTTCGCATACAAGCCATTGAATTCTATGCGTTACAGCTGGATGTGTCAACAGACCTGTCAAAGGGCCTGGCACAGCTCCTGGTATATGTTGTTTAAGTTTATGGGGGTCAATTAATGAAGACACCCTCTTTTGCAAACCACTGGAAACCAGGACAACAGGAGAGGATATTTTAAGTACTCGACAGCTTCGTGACATCAAATGGACTTTGGTCATCAAGATTTGTTTGTATCTTTACTAATGGCCCAAAAGCTATGAGCGGGAGACATAGTAGAGTGATAACCCGCGTGCAAGCAGTTTCTCCCGACGCTACTTGGGTACACTGCAGCATCCACCGAGAGGCTCTTGCTGCCAAAGGAATGCCTGACAGCTTGAAAGATGTTTGTGACACTACAGTGAAAATGGTTAACTTTGTTAAAGCAAGGCCCCTGAACTCTCGTGTATTTTCTGCACTATGCAATGATATGGGCAGCGACCATGTAACACTTTTACAACATACAGAAATGCGCTGGTTATTAAGGGGCAGAGTATTGACACATTTTTTGGAATTGAGAGACGAGCTTTGTTTGCTTTTACTGACCATCATTTTCACTTGTCTGACTGCTTGCGTGATGACAAGTTTCTCACGGCTGGCCTGTCTGGGTGTGGTTTTTCTCACCTGAATGATCTGAATCTAGGATCACAGGGACTCTCCGCAACTATATTCAATGTGCTGGACAAAATTGAGGCTATGATTAAGAAGTTGGAGCTCTTCTCTGTCTGCATTAACAAAGACAACACACAGGTCTTTCCATTGTATGATTTTTTTTTTTGTGTGTGTGTGTGCAAATTAACTCAAACTTACAGACAATGTCAAATGTTATATATCGAAGCACCTGAGTGAGTTGGGTGCGCAATTACGCAGGTACCCTCCCGAAACGGATGACACAAACAACTGGATTCGTTATCCCTTTCATGCCCTGCCTCCAGTCCACTTACCGATATCTGAACAAGAGAGCCTCATCGAAATTGCAGCAAGCAGTTCTGTGAAAATTGAATTTAATCAGAAGCCACTGCCAGATTTTCTAGATTGGGCTGCGCTCAGAGTATCCTGCCTTGGCAAATTGCACTGTTGTTAAGTCACTGATGCTCATTGCAACCACGTACCTATGTGAGAGTGGATTCTCGGCCCTCCCTAGCATGAAAATCAAATACAGGCACAGACTGAGGCATGATTTAAGACTGCGACTCTCTCCAATACAACCCAACATTGCGGAGTTACGTGCATCCTTTCAAGCACACCCTTCTCATTAACCTGTGGTGAGTTATTCACAATTTCAATGACCAAATAAGGTTTTATATGTAAGATGGCTAAATAAAGAGCAAAATTATTTATTATATTATTATTTGTGCCCCGGTCCTATAAGAGCTCTTTGTCACAACCCGGCTCGTGGGAAGTGACAAACTCCCACTCATTCTTATGTTTAATAACTATATTGTATAGTGTGTGTGGCAGGATGGTAAAAAAACAACATTTGCGAGTGCGCTGACCCTGGTGCTAGAGGAGGTACGCAGCTGGAGGTTGAATGTTTGAAGGGTTACGGGACTATAAAAAGTTTGGGAACCACTGCTCTAGAGTTAAATAGAAAATAAATTGTTGCATTTTCATGTGTTTTTTGTGTGAGTTTTTTTATTCTTTGTCGTATTAGTTAATGGATGTAGAAAGTGTATGTTGACGGGGACTTCACCGTCTCTCCCCATAACCTGCCTTTAATCCTCTTCAACAGTCAGTTTCAGACAACCTGAGGGTCCTGGTGGAGGCAGAAGAGCAGTCCTCGTCTTCAAAGAGCAACAAGGATGAAACCACTACCACACTCTCTTCTGATGAGATGACCATAGACTCGCCACCCATTCTACCTGCAGCTCAGACAACCCGGCCAGAGATAGAGGAGGAGGGCAAGTTGCAGGTTGATGACCTCAGCATTCAGATCAGAGCCAACAAATCCGAGGTGAGTTGACTGTAGCTTCTGTTTGGTCATTGGTCAACTCCGCTCAGCTGTACTGATGCTGCGGTTTATACGGCAGTGTTTTCAATACTGTTTCCTATTCTCTGCTAAAGCCAATGAATACTCATAAGTAATTGCCTCCGAGTGTGCTGCACACTTTGCAATAACATAGTAGTGAATCAAATGCTTGATCAGGACCTGATGATAAGCCAGTTTAGCACAGAATAAGGGCTCCTTCAGAGTGCTGCAGTCAGGGAACGTGGGAGTGTGTGTGGTCGCTGACTGGTGTGGAGGCAGTAGCAGGAGGGCTTTGCGAGAGGGCCAGGCCCTTGATATATTATGAAGTGGATGCTCATTACTCTAGAGAGATTGCATGTGGATGAAGGACAAGAGGATGCCGAGGCCTGTTGTATTTCATTGTGTATTTATTTTGGTAGCCAAATAAACAGTATTTTGTAGTACTTCGTCATTTTTAGAAATGGCAAAGCAATTGTGATGGGGTATTCTGAATCTGAGTACATTTCACGTGCTGTTTGGGTGTGAACGCTAGTCTCATATCGCTTTGCTTGCCCCTGCCTTTATTACCATGATATAAACAAAACTCGACTGTCGTTTGATATCAATAGCTCTTTAATCCAGCCTGTGTCACATCTCCAACTGTCTCCTCTACTACTATAGATTGATAGGAGGATATCTGCATTTATAGAGCGAAAGCAGCTGGAGATCAATGAAAACAACGTGAGGGAGTTCTGCAACGTGATCGACTGCAATCAGGGTAAGAATCTGAGTGAGGTGTGTGTGTGTGTGTGTGTGTGTGTGTGTGTGTGTGTGTGTGTGTGTGTGTGTGTGTGTGTGTGTGTGTGTGTGTGTGTGTGTGTGTGTGTGTGTGTGTGTGTGTGTGTGTGTGTGTGTGTGTGTGTGTGTGTGTGTGTGTGTGTGTGTGTGTGTGTGTGTGTGTGTGTGTGTGTGTGTGTGTGTGTGTGTGTGTGTGAGAGTTGGTGGAGGGGGGGGGGGGCCGTGCACAGATTGCCAATGTTTGGAGAGGGCTGATTTCCACAGCCAGAGAGGCAAGAGGTCAGACTGAACTGTTATAATAGTGGGCCTGAAGTAGCTAACGCCCTCCTCAGCTGGCCTCAAAATAAATCCAGCTTTGTCCAGATTCTTTGAACAGAAGGTAGAAGTTGTTGTTTTTCTTCAGAAATAGATGGTGTGAAATGACAGTAATACAAATGACAATTAACAGTAATTACCGGAACAGAAATATCGGTAACAGAAATGAGGGTAACCGAAGTGAACATGTCACATGGACAGTCCATTTACTTTTAAACAGATGCATCAGTTAATTATCCACAAAATGGATATTTCAAAGGTCAAAATATATATTTTGTGCTGATTTAATATAAACTGTTCTCTTTTGCTATGATGTAGAAGACAGCTGTGCCAGAACAGATGCAGTATTCACACCCTACCCAGGCTTCAAAAGTCATGTTAAAGGTAAGAGCATTCTGCTTTAAGTTTAAACATAGTTTTCTTATGTTATTTCTTCTTTTTTTTATGTTTATTGGTGGGTCGTTCAAAGAAATTAGTCCCTTTTGCGTAGTGTAACTTGATTAAAATAATAATAATAAATGAGTTACCTAATTTTAACATTATTAATAAAAAAAAACATGTATTACCATCAAGTTAAATAAATTACTGTAGTAATTTCCTATTAAGTGCCAAATAAAGTACCAGCGTTGCCAGTCATTAATCCCCTTGTGACGGGGGGAATGGAAGCTTGTTGTTTGCAACAGGGAGGAGCAATCGAATGCAAGTTTCACAAAGAAATGTACATTGTAAAAAATGTCTAGCCTGTCTATCGAAGGGTAACAGGGTCGACATGTTATGTTTGACCCACTGTTTTCCACCACGATACACCTGAAAATGGCCAAAAAGAGTAGACCCAGCTCACTTGCTTTTACACTATGATTTGACAATTAGATGTTCAATGTTTCTTTAGAAAAACATATTTAATGATCAACTGCCCCTTGGAACCATCTTCTCTGGTTTTAAAGGGCCTATGAGGCATTGATATGAGTCAGAAACAAGAATTCTAGTATCAGAATTGACTACAAAGTGTAAATAGGATAATTTTGGTTTATGAAGTCAGTCTCGTCCAAAATGGAGTTTGGTAAGTGACTGCGTTATGACTTGATGGTTTGGATTACAGTTATGTCAACAATTCATGCCCCATTTTGCCTATTAACGCGTGATGGCACTGTGTTTTCTGGGAAAAGACTGGGCGAGTTCGCTTTGCATGGCCCGGTGCCCCTCGGCAGACGTAGGAGACCTCTCCTTAGGACAGTTTTTCCCAACCCTGGTCCCCGAGTACCCCCAAAGTTCACATTATTATTGTAACCCTGGACAAGCACACCTGATCCAACTTGTCAACTAATCATCAAGCCCTCAATGAGTTGAATGAGGTGTTTGTGTCCAGGGCTACAACGAAACGATGTACTGTTGGGGGTACTGGAGGACCAGGGTTGGGAAACACTGCCTTAAGAGGACCATTCCATTGGTCCTCTTAAGGTAGTGAGCAGACCCCGCCTACCCGAGGCACCGGGTCATGCAACAACAAACTCGCCCACTGGAACCTCTTCCCTAGGCAAGACGTGGGTAGTACATGCCCTACCCCATTCATAGACGCTAACTACCTTTAGCGCCTATTGACGATAGTATCTTCTGGCCAGGGGGGTTTGTTAGGAGCCATGACCCTCAACCTGAACATGGACCACGGGTCACTTTAATTATGTTTACATACTGTTTTTTTTTACCCACTTCATATGTACACTATATATGCAGAAGTATGTGGACACCCCTTCTAGTTAGTGGATTTGGCTATTTTGGTATTTTGTTAGGATCCCCATTTAGCTGTTGCAAAAGCAGCAGCTACTCTTCCTGGGGTCCACACAAAACATAATACAGAATGACAATACAGAACATCATTAGACAAGAACAACTCAAAGACAGAACTACATACATAAAAAAAGGCACATGTAGCCTACATATCAATGCATACACACACACTATCTAGGGGAGAGGTGAGGTGTTGCTTTATCAAATCAAATGTATTTATATAGCCCATCGTACATCAGCTGATATCTCAAAGTGCTGTACAGAAACCCAGCCTAAAACCCCAAACAGCAAGCAATGCAGGTGTAGAAGCACGGTGGCTAGGAAAAACTCCCTAGAAAGTCCAAAACCTAGGAAGAAACCTAGAGAGGAACCAGGCTATGTGAGGTGGCCAGTCCTCTTCTGGCTGTGCCGGGTGGAGATTATAACAGAACATGGCCAAGATGTTCAAATGTTCATAAATGACCAGCATGGTCAAATAATAATAAGGCAGAACAGTTGAAACTGGAGCAGCAGCACGGCCAGGTGGACTGGGGACAGCAAGGAGTCATCATGTCAGGTAGTCCTGAGGCATGGTCCTAGGGCTCAGGTCCTCATAGAGAGAGAAAGAAAGAGAGAATTAGAGAGAGCACACTTAAATTCACACAGGACACCGAATAGGACAGGAGAAGTACTCCAGATATAACAAACTGACCCTAGCCCCCCGACACAAACTACTGCAGCATAAATACTGGAGGCTGAGACAGGAGGGGTCAGGAGACACTGTGGCCCCATCCGAGGACACCCCCGGACAGGGCCAAACAGGAAGGATATCTGTTATCTGTTTTTTGAAACAAGGTTTGCTATTTATTTGAGCAATGTGCTCTGTTCTGTTCTGGGCCAGCTGCAGCTTAACTAGGTCTTTCTTAGCAGCACTGGACCACACAACTGGACAATCTGCAGCCACTCCTGTTGCTGACAGGTGTATAAAATCAAGCACACAGCATTGCATGTTAAAATTGTCTGTAATCTGTTACAACACTCACTACAGAGTTCCTAACTGCCTCTGGAAGCAACGTCAGCACAATAACCGTTTGTTGGGAGCTTCATGAAACGGGTTTCCATGGCCGAGCAGCCGCACACAAACCTAAGATCACCATGCGCAATGCCAAGTCTCTGCTGGAGTGGTATAAAGCTTGCCGCCATTGGACTCTGGAGCAGTGGACTCGTTCTCTGGAGTAATGAACCATCTGGCAGTCCGACGGACGACTCTGGGTTTGGCAGATGCCAGGAGAACGCTACCAGCCCCAATGTGTAGTGCCAACTGTAAAGTTTGTTGGCGGAGGAATAATGGTCTGTGGCTGTTTTTCATGGTTCAGGCTAGGATCCCTTAATTCCAGTGAAGGGAATTCTTAACCGTACAGCATACAATGACATTCTAGATGATTCTTTCAACACACCTGGTCTTCCCGGTCGATTAAATCAAAAACATGTGGTGCCTGCGGCACTACTGGGCCAGGGTTGCCTACCCCTGTACTAGGCTAGCTAGCTCATAACTAAGCAAAGCTGACAACATGTTTGATGACAACATGTTACCAGCTTGCTTTCAGTAAAGAAAATTAAATGCCAACTGGTTAGCTACTGTCCTTTTTTTGTGACTGAATGACAAAGACAAACCCAAGAAACACGCACATCAAACCACACCCCCAAGACGGCTCTCGTTTGCCTTTATTCACAGGCGCTAGCATTTCTTAATGAGCAATGATGAAAGACGAGGCCAAATCAGGAAGTGCGGTCGCCCTTTAACAACGAATAGACTGCTCAAAACAATAAAGGGAACACTTAAACAACACAATGTAACTCCAAGTCAATCACACTTCTGTGAAATCAAACTGTCCACTTAGGAAGCAACACTGATTGACAATAAATGTCACATGCTGTTGTGCAAATGGAATAGACAACAGGTGGAAATTATAGGCAATTAGCAAGACCCCCCCCCCCCCCCAACAAAGGAGTGGTTCAGCAGGTGATAACCACAGACCACTTCTCAGTTCCTATGCTTCCTGGCTGATGTTTTGGTCACTTTTGAATGCTGCCGGTGCTTTCACTCTGGTGGTAGCATAAGACGGAGTCTACAACCCACACAAGTGGCTCAGGTAGTGCAGCTCATCCAGGATGGAACATCAATGCGAGCTGTGGCACGAAGATTTGCTGTGTCTGTCAGCATAGTGTCCAGAGCATGGAGGCGCTACCAGGAGACAGGCCAGTACATCAGGAGACGTGGAGGAGGCCGTAGGAGGGCAACAACCCAGCAGCAGGACCACTACCTCCGCCTTTGTGCAAGGAGGAGCAGGAGGAGCACTGCCAGAGCCCTGCAAAATGAGCTACGGCAGGCCACAAATGTGCATGTGTCTGCTCAAACGGTCAGAAACAGACTCCATGAGGGTGGTATGAGGGCCCGACGTCCACAGGTGGGGGTTGTGCTTACAGGCCAGCACCGTGCAGGACGTTTGGCATTTGCCAGAGAACACCAAGATTGGCAAATTCGCCACTGGCGCCCTGTGCTCTTCACAGATGAAAGCAGGTTCACACTGAGCACGTGACAGACGTGACAGTCTGGAGACGCCGTGGAAAACGTTCTGCTGCCTGCAACATCCTCCAGCATGACCGGTTTGGCGATGGGTCAGTCATGGTGTGGGGTGGCATTTCTTTGAGGGGCCGCACAGCCCTCCATGTGCTCGCCAGAGGTAGCCTGACTGCCATTAGGTACCGAGATGAGATCCTCAGACCCCTTGTGAGACCATATGCTGGTGCGGTTGGCCCTGGGTTCCTCCTAATGCAAGACGATGCTAGACCTCATGTGGCTGGAGTGTGTCAGCAGTTCCTGCAAGAGGAAGGCATTGATGCTATGGAGTGGCCCGCCCGTTCCCCAGACCTGAATTCAATTGAGCACATCTGGGACATGTCTCGCTCCATCCACCAACGCCACGTTGCACCACAGACTGTCCAGGAGTCGGCAGATGCTTTAGTCCAGGTCTGGGAGAAGATCCCTCAGGAGACCATCCGCCACCTCATCAGGAGCATGCCCAGGCGTTGTAGGGAGGTCATACAGGCACGTGGAGGCCACACACACTACTGAGCCTCATTTTGACTTGTTTTAAGGACATTACATCAAAGTTGGATCAACCTGTAGTGTGGTTTTCCACTTTAATTTTGAGTGTGATTCCAAATCCAGACCTCCATGGGTTGATTAAATTTGATTTCCATTGATAATTTTTGTGATTTTGTTATCAGCACATTCAACTATGTAAAGAAAAAAGTATTTAATAAGAATATTTCATTCATTCATATCTAGGATATGTTATTTTAGTGTTCCCTTTATTTTTTTGAGCAGTGCACTTTCACCATATTAAAAGGTTTATATTTTTTAAACCTTAAAATGAATCACTAATCACATTTTTCTTTTTTTTTTTTAATCTTCAGAAATTACTTTCACAGCAACAAAAGAACTAGGGCTTTGTGAAAACTGCCGAATTTTGGGCACATTAGCTAGTCTTTATTCATATATATTGAATTTTCCATGTGCTCTATATTAAAGGCCACTACATTTTAAAATAACAGGCTTTTAAAATCCAATGTGGGTGCACAATTTCTACTTAAAATATTGAAGGGACATGAAAGGGACTCATTCCGATGAAACAACCCTGGTATGTTTCTTTACTCTGCTTGTGACATTTAACGGGTTTCTATTGTCTGTATGCCTTGTCTGTGCAGTGACTCGTGTGGTGAACACCTACGGGCCTCAGACTCGTAGAGGGGGAGGTTTAGGAGGAGGTGCTGAGGCTGAGGAGCTGCAGAGGGCCATGGTGTCTAGAGACTGTGGGAATCCAGCCATAGAGGAACGCCTGCACAACATCGAGACACACCTAAAGCTCCCAACAGGTGAAGAGGTTAAACAAGATGTGGTATCGGTCGTATTGTGGTCGTTGCATGTCTCTCTTTACCCAAACATTTGTATTCCTTTCCATTTCTGACACTTGACTTTTAGGAATTCTGGTCTTATACTCTTAATATTATTATTCCCAATTCCAATTCAATCAATTCAACTTTAATAATGGGAAATTGATGGGAAATTATGTAAAATATATCACTAGCCACTTTAAACAATGCTACCTAATATAATGTTTACATACCCTACATTATTCATCTTATATGTATACGTATATACTGTACTCTATATCATCTACTGCATCTTTATGTAATACATGTATCACTAGCCACTAACTATGCCACTTTGTTTACATACTCATCTCATATGTACAGTGCCTTGCGAAAGTATTCGGCCCCCTTGAACTTTGCGACCTTTTGCCACATTTCAGGCTTCAAACATAAAGATATAAAACTGTATTTTTTTGTGAAGAATCAACAACAAGCGGGACACAATCATGAAGTGGAACAACATTTATTGGATATTTCAAACTTTTTAAACAAATCAAAAACTGAAAAATTGGGCGTGCAAAATGATTCAGCCCCCTTAAGTTAATACTTTGTAGCACCACCTTTTGCTGCGATTACAGCTGTAAGTCGCTTGGGGTATGTCTCTATCAGTTTTGCACATCGAGAGACTGACATTTTTTCCCATTCCTCCTTGCAAAACAGCTCGAGCTCAGTGAGGTTGGATGGAGAGCATTTGTGAACAGCAGTTATCAGTTCTTTCCACAGATTCTCAATTGGATTCAGGTCTGGACTTTGACTTGGCCATTCTAACACCTGGATATGTTTATTTTTGAACCATTCCATTGTAGATTTTGCTTTATGTTTTGGATCATTGTCTTGTTGGAAGACAAATCTCCGTCCCAGTCTCAGGTCTTTTGCAGACTCCATCAGGTTTTCTTCCAGAATGGTCCTGTATTTGGCTCCATCCATCTTCCCATCAATTTTAACCATCTTCCCTGTCCCTGCTGAAGAAAAGCAGGCCCAAACCATGATGCTGCCACCACCATGTTTGACAGTGGGGATGGTGTGTTCAGCTGTGTTGCTTTTACGCCAAACATAACGTTTTGCATTGTTGCCAAAAGGTTACATTTTGGTTTCATCTGACCAGAGCACCTTCTTCCACATGTTTGGTGTGACTCCCAGGTGGCTTGTGGCAAACTTTAAACAACACTTTTTATGGATATCTTTAAGAAATGGCTTTCTTCTTGCCACTCTTCCATAAAGGCCAGATTTGTGCAAAATACGACTGATTGTTGTCCTATGGACAGAGTCTCCCACCTCAGCTGTAGATCTCTGCAGTTCATCCAGAGTGATCATGGGCCTCTTGGCTGCATCTCTGATCAGTCTTCTCCTTGTATGAGCTGAAAGTTTAGAGGGACGGCCAGGTCTTGGTAGATTTGCAGTGGTCTGATACTCCTTCCATTTCAATATTATCGCTTGCACAGTGCTCCTTAGGATGTTTAAAGCTTGGGAAATCTTTTTGTATCCAAATCCGGCTTTAAACTTCTTCACAACAGTATCTCGGACCTGCCTGGTGTGTTCCTTGTTCTTCATGATGCTCTCTGCGCTTTTAACGGACCTCTGAGACTATCACAGTGCAGGTGCATTTATACGGAGACTTGATTACACACAGGTGGATTGTATTTATCATCATTAGTCATTTAGGTCAACATTGGATCATTCAGAGATCCTCACTGAACTTCTGGAGAGAGTTTGCTGCACTGAAAGTAAAGGGGCTGAATAATTTTGCACGCCCAATTTTTCAGTTTTTGATTTGTTAAAAAAGTTTGAAATATCCAATAAATGTCGTTCCACTTCATGATTGTGTCCCACTTGTTGTTGATTCTTCACAAAAAAATACAGTTTTATATCTTTATGTTTGAAGCCTGAAATGTGGCAAAAGGTCGCAAAGTTCAAGGGGGCCGAATACTTTCGCAAGGCACTGTATATACTGCACTCAATACCATCTACTGTATCTTGCCTATGCCGCTCTGTACCATCACTCATTCATATATCTTTATGTACATATTCTTTATCCCCTTACACTTGTGTCTATAAGGTAGTAGTTTTGGAATTGTTAGCTAGATTACTTGTTGGTTATTACTGCATTGTCGGAACTAGAAGCACAAGCATTTCGCTACACTCGCATTAACATCTGCTAACCATGTGTATGTGACAAATAAAATTTGATTTGAATTGATTTGATTCCTATCAGACACACAAACCTTTCTTTTCCAGAGGGTCCAGTGCCTTTAAGTGTGTACCAGAGGCTGAAGAAGCTTGAAGATCGGATCCTGGAGTTGGAGGGACTTTCCCCGGAGTACTTCCAGTCTGTGAGTTTAGTGTGGTAGAAAGATTTTAACACATCCACTTATTTTTTGGTGTGTGTGCGTGCGGACATGCGTGTGTCTACTTGCGCGTTAGTATTTCACCATGTTAGTATTTTTCCATATTGAGCCCGAGAGTCCTTATGCCGTGATTATCAGAAGTGGGGTATTTCTTCCTCTTCAGTTCAGAATATATCATCCATGTCAGAATTGAGCCTATCAAAGTTAGCTGAGTAAGAGCGCTCGAGTTTCTGCATGACTCTTATCTCTCCCTTCTCTTGGCTTGACGTGCCGGTTCTAAGAGCGTGCTGCTCTCCATGTCCTTTAGGGTGTGTGTGTGTGTGTGTGTGTGCACAGAGTGCTGGGGGTTGAGAGAGTCTTTTTTGAATAAACTGAGCTTATCTTTTTTTTTTATTCCAAGTGCCACTGTTTAAGCAATTTCTGCAAATAGTTTGGAAGTACACACTGAGCAGGTTTCTGAGGGTGGAGGAGGGGAGATGTTTCCTCAGTAGCGGCCTAGTGAGTCTATAATCTCGTCTTTAACACTCATACACAGGGCCTAACATTAACACCTGCCAAAATGTGGGTAGATTTTGCCATTGGTGGGTAAGATGTCTATTTCACCAGCCACGTTGGTGGGTGGTCAGGGCTCCACAGTTCACGCATTTCACTCGCATTTGTGAATTAAAATGGTCAACTATGATCACATTTTATAGTAACATAAATGCTGCAGTAGCTGTTTTCAAAGTACACTACAAATGTATGTGGACACCTGCTCGTCGAACATTTGCTGCTAAAACAGTCTCCACTCTTCTGGGAAGGCTTTCCACTAGATGTTGGGACTTGCTTCCATTCAGCCACAAGAGCATTAGTGAGGTCGGGCACTGATTTTGGGCGATTTCGCCTGGATCGCAATCGGTGTTCCAATTCATCCGAAGGTGTTTCGATGGTACTATGCATTGGGGCAGGTAGCGTTTTTCCTGACATCCGCCAAACCAGATTTGTCCATCGGACTGCCAGATGGTGACGTGTGATTCATCACTCCAGCGAATGTGTTTCCACCGCTCCAGAGTCCTATATCAGCAAACTTTATACCACTCCAGCCAATGCTTGGCATTAAACATGATGATCTTAGGCTTGTGTGTGGCTGCTCAGCCATGGAAACCCATTTCATGAAGCTCCTGACGAACAGTTATTGTTATAGCACAATTTCAACATGCTATGTGCTTCAGCACTCGGCGATCCGGTTCTGTGAGCTTGTGTGGCCTACCACTTCGCTGCTGAGCCGTTGTTGCTCCTAGACGTTTCCACCTTACAATAACAGCACTTACAGTTAACCGGGGCAGCTCTAGCAGGGCAGAAATTTGACAAACTGACTTTGTTGCTTTGTTTCATAGCTAGTAAATGAATCGCACAAAGTCAAAGAACTACGAATCCTATATAGCCTATACCATCTCGCGCTGCATCACTTCCTAGATTGGGGCTTTGCGCACATGAAGAGCTGAGTGAAAGATTATTTACTTGAAATGAAAGTCTACTTAAGTGAGACTTTGTCATTGTGTTTCTTGTCTATTTACAGTGCCTTGCGAAAGTATTCGGCCCCCTTGAACTTTGCAACCTTTTGCCACATTTCAGGCTTCAAACATAAAGATATAAAACTGTATTTTTTTGTTAAGAATCAACAACAAGTGGGACACAATCATGAAGTGGAACGACATTTATTGGATATTTCAAACTTTTTTAACAAATCAAAAACTGAAAAATTGGGCATGCAAAATTATTCAGCCCCCTTAAGTTAATACTTTGTAGCGCCACCTTTTGCTGCGATTACAGCTGTAAGTCGCTTGGGGTATGTCTCTATCAGTTTTGCACATCGAGAGACTGACATTTTTTCCCATTCCTCCTTGCAAAACAGCTCGAGCTCAGTGAGGTTGGATGGAGAGCATTTGTGAACAGCAGTTATCAGTTCTTTCCACAGATTCTCAATTGGATTCAGGTCTGGACTTTGACTTGGCCATTCTAACACCTGGATATGTTTATTTTTGAACCATTCCATTGTAGATTTTGCTTTATGTTTTGGATCATTGTCTTGTTGGAAGACAAATCTCCGTCCCAGTCTCAGTTCTTTTGCAGACTCCATCAGGTTTTCTTCCAGAATGGTCCTATATTTGGCTCCATCCATCTTCCCATCAATTTTAACCATCTTCCCTGTCCCTGCTGAAGAAAAGCAGGCCCAAACCATGATGCTGCAACCACCATGTTTGACAGTGGGGATGGTGTGTTCAGCTGTGTTGCTTTTACGCCAAACATAACGTTTTGCATTGTTGCCAAAAACTCCACTCTTCCATAAAGGCCAGATTTGTGCAAAATACGACTGATTGTTGTCCTATGGACAGAGTCTCCCACCTCAGCTGTAGATCTCTGCAGTTCATCCAGAGTGATCATGGGCCTCTTGGCTGCATCTCTGATCAGTCTTCTCCTTGTATGAGCTGAAAGTTTAGAGGGACGGCCAGGTCTTGGTAGATTTGCAGTGGTCTGATATCCTTCCATTTCAATATTATCGCTTGCACAGTGCTCCTTGGGATGTTTAAAGCTTGGGAAATCTTTTTGTATCCAAATCCGGCTTTAAACTTCTTCACAACAGTATCTCGGACCTGCCTGGTGTGTTCCTTGTTCTTCATGATGCTCTCTGAGCTTTTAACGGACCTCTGAGACTATCACAGTGCAGGTGTATTTATACGGAGACTTGATTACACACAGGTGGATTGTGTTTATCATCATTAGTCATTTAGGTCAACATTGGATCATTCAGAGATCCTCACTGAACTTCTGGAGAGAGTTTGCTCCACTGAAAGTAAAGGGGCTGAATAATTTTGCACGCCCAATTTTTCAGTTTTTGATTTGTTAAAAAAGTTTGAAATATCCAATAAATGTCGTTCCACTTCATGATTGTGTCCCACTTGTTGTTGATTCTTCACAAAAAAATACAGTTTTATATCTTTATGTTTGAAGCCTGAAATGTGGCAAAAGGTCGCAAAGTTCAAGGGGGCCGAATACTTTCGCAAGGCACTGTACATTGTTTTGTTCACAAGCTAGGTTGTTTTTCAGTTTGAGTTTCAACTGCTAGGGAAGAAAAAAAACTCTGCTACTAATCAGACTCAATCTCAAAGGCAGACTGGAGCAGCGTTACCACGGTAACCTCCCACTCTTAAAGGGGCAGGTGAACATTGTTGTCTCATCTGTGATATTTTGTTAAAAGACTATATATTATATTATATATATTATTATATTAAATTAAACAATATACCACATTACTTCTTACTAGTAATACATTTGTATTGTTTTAGAAACATTACAAAGCATTGCAGCATGCTCTCTTCTTTTTGTGTTTTGTAGGTGTAATTTTACGGGGGGTGGAAAAATGTTCTCTGGTTAATAAAAAATCTGAGTGGCTGGTAGATTTTTTTTTTTTTTTTTAAATCTACCTGGCACTGTGGTTGGTGGACCAGGAAGTTAATTTTAGGCCCTGCTCGTACTCATATAGGGGTTGAAAATTCCAGATTTGGTCACTAATAAATGCTTAAATTGGAATGCAGTGGCTTTCTATCAGTGGTTTAGCTAAGTCATTGCCCAAGTCTTTAGATTTACAGTACTGTATGTTAACATAGCAGACTGCTGCAGGGCATTAAAATACTTTCATGGTTGGGTTGAGGGTGGGAAGGCCATGTTTTTGTACTCTCATTCCTGGCCCTTTTTAGTCTGCTAGTTCTGAAATGACTAAAGAACTGAATTTTTCATGGAGATTCTTCATATGAGTAATATACTTGCACTATTAGCCTTCTTGCAGAATGTATTTTTGTCACCAGAAAATGAAGGCACAGCTGGTTGATTTAGTTTTTAATTTTTTTATTCTGAAAGCTATTTGATTGGTGCCATTTCCAGAAATAGAAGGTATTTTCTGAGGTAGGTGTATTGACGTAAAAAGAACAAGTAGCTCTCTGGGCTAATTTTAAAGCTACAATATGTACGTTTTTGGACGACCTGACCAAATTCACATAGTAATGGGAGTTCTAGATCTGTCAGTCACATTAAAAGCAAGTCTATTATTTCTATGCTTTCCATTTCTGTACACCAGCTTCAAACAGTTGAAAATATAATATTTTTGGTTATGGAAAACATATTTCACAACTGTTTAGATGGTACAATGATTCTCTACTTGCTTGTTTTGTCACACAAACTGAAATAATGCGAACGATTTTAGAATTTTTAGCAACCAGGAAATGGCGTAGAGATTTCTGCGTAGTGCATCTTGAATGGATGGGAAATATTTGTTCAGTCTGTCTGACCCTGTGCACAGCAGGAATGTTGCCAGTGGCTAACCTCTAACTCTTCTAGTTCTCTCAAAGTTACTGAACCTCTTTTTTGTCTCTGCTCTCTCTGAGTTACCTAAACATTCTAACCTCTCATCTCCTGTGTTCTTTCAGAGTTACCTACACAAGCGACCAAAGACATCAATGTCTCAGGTGAGATGTGTTATCACACCTTCTCACTTGTCTCATACCTTTCCTCCTTTCATTACATTCAAGTTCAAAGCAGTGTTTCTCAACCTCCGGTCCGTGGACAGCCACCAGTTTAAGGTGACACTGATTTTAGTGTGCGCGTATGTGCTTCTACTTGTACTTGCTGATGACTGTGATTGTTCTTATCTCCCATGTTGGCAGGTCTGCAGTCTGTCGGAGCTGGATGTGAAGATCAGTGCTGTCAAAGCGGCCTTGCTGAAGAGGATGGGGGAATTTGGGCCGGTAGAGTACGACACCGAGTGTCCACTCTGACCCCCAACCTTTTGACCTATGACCTTCACACGTACCCACCATTATGGGCAACAGACTAGAGGAAGAGATGAGAGACTTTAACCTTGAGGTGTAGATATCCACCCTTACACACGGCTGAATGCTGCTTCTGTTTTATTGAGTAAAATGTGGGGGGGGGGGGCAGCTATATTGGTCAGGGAGAAATCCAAACCAGTCTAATCGGAATGAATGGCAGTAGAGGTGCAATACGGATTTGTACTTATTCAGGGAAGTAAAACTAATGCATGTGATATCAGAAATTGTTTAATACAATTATCAACTGAAAATATTGTCATATAATTATAAATACAGTTTTATACCAATTGAAGGATACCATAAATGTCTAAATTTATGTTTTCTTGGAAAGCTGCGAGTGCTATTATATGATACAATGTCAGTACTTGTTGCATTTACAACTTGTCTAAGTCCTATCATCAGCTGATTTCAACCAGTGTGTGGCTGTGGATTGACTGCATTGTCTAATGGAATGTTGGGATATTGGCCGTTTTTAATTCATTAGAAAATGAATGAAATCATTCCCCTAAAACTGTCTGGCTAGCTAGCTGACCAACATCGCAAATAAATTCTTTGAATTAATATTTTATGAATCACAGCACTGACTAACCATGGTTGACCAACTCCCTGACCAAGATGGCTGACCTTTATCCCATCATAAGAAGGTTCTTGTCCATTCTGGTATTCTATTCCTAATTCTGTGTGTCCTGAGCTGAAGGTCTTGGTTTTCAACCTTCGGGTTGAAATGTTGCACTCCATGAAACTACTGGAGAATTCAAGTGTGTGTGTGGGTATCTATCTTTCTAGCATGATGTGGCTCTGCGGCTCCCGTGTTTTTCGGGATCTATAGTCTGCCCCACTCAAAGTTCCGGAGCTTCCTGAAGCTTCTGTGCATGTATATATTCTACTTTACGCACAGAGAACAGGCTACTCGGGTGAATGGTGCTCGTTTAATAAAGTTAGATCAAAGCTGAAACCGTGTCGGCAAGATCGCATAATGATAATATTCGACATAGAGTTTGATATAATAGCGTAGTATAACATTACTGTAAGACAAAAATGGGGATATGCATTTAGATCTTGAGTTATACCGTGTGTTTTTTCAAAGTAGTCTACAGTGTTGTTTTGAATGATGTACAGTGAATTAATTTTAGAGCAGATGGAGTAAACAAACTAGCATAGCCTACCTGTGTATTTTGCCCAGTGGCGCATGCTGTTGTGTTTTGGCCACATGAGAGAGAGAGATGCGTTGTTGTTTTTTAGAAACGTTATATGCTGCTATTATATTATTTTTCTGTTATGGAGAATACTATGCTCATTGTGATGTTGCAGACATTGCTTCAGACATTGATCTAACTTGATTCAGTGTTGATTCTTCCTCCTTTTTGCTGTCGTGTTGCAAGGTTTTAACGTTGATGTTTTTGTAAATAAATTATTTTTTTCATTTGGCGAACCTGTTGAAGTAGACTTTGACTCAGGGTTCTAATCACACACTCACTATGAACTGTTAGACACACACACATTGTACATGAACAGTGTTAGTCATGCACACAGCTAATCAGATCGCAATTAATTCCTTTTCTAAATTGTACACAACTGAAGAGGTTTAAATTTAACTACGTGAGGTAATTCATATTAAAGGGTGACAGTGGGAAATCAGCAAATCCAGGAAATGACTTGGCAGGGGGCCACTAAAGCCTGCATGCTCTGTTCAGTGAACTTTTCAACAGTACATTTAAAGTACAGTGGTTTGTAGTTAGGAATTGAGTAGTGCTTTTCAGGACCCTGTCTTTTTCAAAGATAATTTGTAAAAATCCAAATAACTTCACAGATCTTCATTGTAAAAGGGTGAACCATAAACAATTAATGAACATGCACCTGTGGAACGGTCGTTAAGACTAACAGCTTACAGACGGTAGGCAATTAAGGTCACAGTTATGAAAAATTAGGACACTAAAGAGGCCTTTCTATTGATTCTGAAAACACCAAAACAAAGGTGCCCAGGGTCCCTGCTCATCTGCGTGAATGTGCCTTAGGCATGCTGCAAGGATGCATGAGGACTGCAGATGTGGCCAGGGCAATGAATTGCAATGTCTGTACTGTGAGACGTCTAAGACAGGGAGACAGGACAGACAGCTGATCGTCCTCGCAGTAGCAGACCACATGTAACAACACCTGCACAGGATCACATCCGAACATCACACCTGCGGGACAGGTACAGGATGGCAACAACTTCCCGAGTTACACCAGGAACGCACAATACCTCCATCAGTGCTCAGACTGTCTGCAATAGGCTGAGAGAGGCTGAACTGAGAGCTTGTAGGCCTGTTGTAAGGCGGGTCCTCACCAGACGTCATCGGCAACAACGTCGCCTATGGGCACAAACTCACCGTCGCTGGACCAGACAGGACTGCTCTTCACTGGCGAGTCGCGGTTTTGTCTCACCAGGGGTGATGGTTGGATTTGCGTTTATTGTCGAAAGAATGAGCGCTACACCGAGGCCTGTACTCTGGAGCGGGATCGATTTGGAGGTGGAAGGTCCGTCATGGTCTGGGGCGGTGTGTCACAGCATCATCGGACTGAGCTTGTTATCATTGCAGGCAATCTCAACGCTGTGCGTTATGCAGGGCAGACATCCTCCTCCCTCATGTGGTACCCTTCCTGCAGGCTCATTCTGACATGACCCTCCAGCATGATAATGCCACCAGCCATACTGCTCATTCCTAGTGATTTCCTGCAAGACAGGAATGTCAGTGTTCTGCCATGGCCAGCGAAGAGCCCGGATCTCAATCCCATTGAGCACGTCTGGGACCTGTTGGATTGAAGGGCGAGGGCTCGGGCCATTCCCCCCGGGAAATGTCCGGGAACTTGCAGGTGCCTTGGTGGAAGAGTGGGGTAACATCTCACAACATGAACTGGCAAATCTGGTGCAGTCCATGAGGAGGAGAATTTGTTCTGTGGAACTTGTTCAGTTTATGTCTCAGTTGTTGAGTCTTCATACAAATATTTACACATGTTAAGTTTGCTGAAAATCAACGCAGTTGCTGAGTTTATGTATGTATGTATGTGTGAACAACTGTATTAAGTTGTGCATATGTGTGCGTACACATCTATTCAGTTGTGTGTCTGCATGCATGTGTATGCAGGGCCCGGGTCTAGCCTTCTAAGCAATATACAATTGCACCTGCTGTGTTGTACTATTCTTACTCTCAATAGTTGAGACCCCAACTGAAATCCTAAACTGGGTCGGGGGCCCCCTAGTGGTCGGGGGGCCCTGAGCTACCGAATATGTCACTTATGCCTGGAACTGGCCCTGAGTGTATGTGTACAAGTGTATTGAGTTTCTCAGTGAGTGTGTAATTGGGGTGTGTCAGAGTGCACATGATTCAGCTGTCTGCTTTGCTGTGAGGTTGATGATCACCATGATTTCTATCATTACAACAAATGACCTGATTACTAGATCTCTGTCTACACCGTACAATGCATCGAGCTCTGAGTCCTCACGCACGCACGCACACACGCGCGCGCACACACAGCAGTTAAGGAAATTGCTCTGTGTATCTGTGTAGGCATAAATTGATGTGTGAAAGCTAGATTAATGTTCACAGCCACACGACTAGACGTTTTAAACACCTGATATAGAATTGCTATTGATTGTCATTTCATCTACAAAATGGATCTATGGTTTACAATGATTGGGTATCAAAAAGCTTTCACATTTCTTGGAGACTTTAAATCATCTAATTGTAGAGTAATCCTTCTTTTCTCACTCTTATTTGACATTTCCTCGCAGTAAAATGGCACATCAACGTTCTATGAATTCTCCGGTGGCGTCTCGACATTGATTGACGGAGAGGTCTCTGAGCACAAAAGGAAAATGTCCTTTTGTTTCTGCCTTGTTCAGTCACATAATATTCTTACTGTGGAAATGGGGGGGGGGACCTTTTCCTCTCAGTCCTTTTCAGGTGTTCCTCACTTGTTCTGGTCTCTCCCCCAGTCTTTTATTCTCTCATTCATCTGAACTTTCTGGGCACAAGGCCCACACGGCACTAAGGGAGGCACTTGAGCACTGACAATGTGAACAGGCGGTCGCTGTATTGCGGTCACAATGTGAACAGGGGGTCTCTGCATTGTTCCCCTGTGGTTCCTTTGTCTTAGATACGGAACCCTTATAAGGGTTAATGACAAATGATTGGTCTGAGTGTAACAAATGGATTTTGGACGTGGACAAAGGGAATATCAGTAGGCATGGCTTGTGTCTCAAATGGCACCCTATTCCCAAATGGGCCTTAGGACTCTGGTCAAAAGTAGTGCGCTATATAGGGAATAGGGTGCCATTTGGGACATCCCCTGTCTGTCGAGCTGGGATGGATCCACCCATGATGAAGGTATTGAACGGAGCATACAGACCAAGGGGGAGGTGATGGCGGGCTACACTGCTACATTGCTAAATATCCAGTTATCTTTACTTGGCGGAATACAATGAACACAACACAACATTTTAGCGGCCGCCAGGCTCCAGAATATTTTAACTGATCTCGTTCCCTTCCCTCACGCCCTGGTTTTCGCCAGGTGATGACGTGACATTCAACAACAATGCACAGCTCAAACACGTTATTTTACTGTGCCAATCAATGAGCTGCAATTAGGAGCAAGAGCCACTGCGGAATTACATACATGGATTTGAATTGTTCCACCATGTTTGGTTCAATAAGGAATAAAGTCAACAACGTTAGTGTCAGTAAATAGCCTATTAGTCCATGGGTGGGTGAGCACAGTATGGCCTTCTAGAAGACTACAGAGCCACTTCCACACCGACTCAATGCTCCCTCCCTGTCTCTGTTTGTCTGTCAATCTCTCCCTCTCCCTCTCTCGGACTATTTCTAGTTCTGTGATTGTCTATCTGGGAACCTTGTTAAAAGCCTGGGAGGTTTATGCTTGTCTTGTGTCAAGGTCTCCCTACATGATATCAAGGCCAGGGAGGAGTTATTCATAGCCATTCATAACTCCCCAACTCTTAATGGGCTCGGACCCTCCATAAAGAAAGGTTTTTCATGTGACTAGTCAGCTCCAGTCGTCATTCAGCCCGCGGCTCCGTGTCAAAAAAGACTGTTGCTCGTTTGTGTCCTGAACAATGAGGAACAAGGCTGAATCTCTGGCCGGGGACAAAGGGGAGAAAACAGCCTTTTCATTCTGCAGAACATTAGATTCTGACACATTTTGCCATGGCAGGTTTTTTTTTTCTGGGGTCCTGAGTGCTGCAGGATCTGGGTCTTTAAAAGGACCACCTGTTGGTTACCAGCCGGGTCTTCATTACGTGCTAGGAACTATTATCACAGGGTGTGGAGTGCAGCACGAGGGACTTCTAAAGTTAACCCTGTTGATCAGGACCCGGCTCAAAGGAACCACGTTCCACAGCCATGCCTGTAAGGGGAAAGAAACCTACAGAACCAAATCCAATGTCATGTCCAATTCTATCATCGCTATGTGGATTCATCATTTTTGGGGGGGCTTTTTGTGGATCGAGGAGAGGGGGGGGGGGTATTCATTCACAGCGGTCACTCACTCACAAATGACACAAAGACAAAAGATGACCAAATAACCATTGTTCAAACCACTCAATGATAGATAACTCGTTCTTTCTTTTAAGTGTAGAAAGGTTTATATGCATGCAGTGTGCAAAAATGATTACTTTATTATATTTATGGACATTGACCCATTTTCATTCCCAAAGCCATTGTCAGAGCAAGGACATAACCTCCCATGATGTTTATGACTGCTGTGAATGTGTTCATGCCTCTCCACTGCCTCACAATCTAATAGTCTTCGAGAGCATTGAAGATTGAATTGAACAAACTAAACTTCTAAACAGATAGCATGGCAATGCTTGCCATTCAGATGATCTGTGTTAAATACATCTGATGCTGCTATAGATGCTGTACCAAATACCTATACACACAGCATCATCACTTTGTATGTGAATGTGTGTAGTTTGTTGTACATCTTTTGTTTTAAATCACACATACTGAGAGGAGCTTACACCTCTGACCTGACCCACTGGGGTGGAGAGAGAGAGAGCCAGAGAGAGGCAGCCAGCCAGCCAGCCATCCAGCTGCTCTTTGTGGTCCTCTCTGCCTGCTGCTGCAGCCCCCAGTCAACATGTGCCTGTGATATTGCCAGGATGGATCAGCGGGAACCGAATTCAGGCAATTACAATCAAGTCAGGGCATAGTTAGTGCATGGGCCCAGCACCTGAGCTGGATGCTGATGAGAGACTTAGCCCCGACAATTCATTGTACCAGACACAGCCTAGTGCAGGGGTGGGCAATCATTTTGGCTCGAGGGCCACATTGGGAATTCAAAATTCAGCGGAGGGTCGTCCAGATTTTTCTCCAGGTCAATTTGTTAATTAAAAGCAATTTGCAGGTCAAGAAAAAGGGCAGTTATTTGAAAACGTATAGGTCCATTATAATTTCTACATACTTTCTATCTCGTTTTAGATGTTCCAGAGTGGCCTGGAGTGTTTTTAACCCCCCCCAACCTCCATCACCCAACCTCCCAACCCCCCGTTTGACAGCAACCGTTCCCCTCACCTCATTCACTCCCCTCCGTAATCCTCTCTGTCACCTGTCTCTGTTCATTCTACTATATACTGCACTATACATAGGCCCTGGGCCGTGGTGGTCATCTACATTTACAATTCATTCTTCACACTGTAATACTTGAAGTCACACTTTCCATAACATCTGCACGTGCTGGACATTGACTGAACAGCACATATCTGTGGTAAGAGAGGGGAAGAGAGTGGAAAAGCAGGTCACAGCCAGGAGAGTCCTCTACCTGGCCGTGATGCAAGAATATGGAGTCACAAGATGTCACAGCTCTCCAATCATTCTTAGCCCCCCTTTTTCCTACAAGATGCTCTCAACCCTTTGGAAAGGTAAGGACAGCCAGCCGGCTAGTCACCCTCACTCAGGTGGGCAGGCAGCACACTTTGCTGAAGGGTCATTGTGATTCTACAGATCAGGTTACCCACTACTAGCTACACTACTCCCACCACTGGCTGTTCTTATGGAGTCCCTATAAATCCCCCCCACACCCCCCACACTCTCTCAATCTCTAATCTTTCAGCCTCATCTTTCATCTGTTGTTTTGAAGTGCACTGACTGTCTGTTTTGGGAGATTGCTAGCCTTTATCCCCATTCCATTGAACCATCAGAGCCTGTGGCAGCAACATATATTTGAAGTCCTCCTGTGTGTTTGTGGTAGTTTGGTGGGGTGCTGAAGTTGAACACATCTCGGGTAAGGTGCTGAAGTTGAACACATCTCTGTAGCCAAACATTTCTGTTTAGATTAAACCAGTGTTGTTTCTGGTGGTTGCTAGTTTGGCGGGGGCATAAGGGTGAATTTGAACGGCAATTGGCCCTCCCAATTCTTGCCATAATGGTTGTTTTTTGACTATGGTTTATTTTCCTGAGGCTATAGATGCCAGGCCACAGCCAGCCGAGGAGTCAAATGATTGATGCTTAAAGATTCCTTCTGTTTGTGAAAAGTGGTAGTTGGTGGTATTTTGTTGGGCGTAAGGGTGAAGCTGATGACCCATATCTTTTCCCCAATTTTTGTCATAATGGTTGTTTTTTAACTCTGGTATATATATATATATTTCCTTTTCTCTCTCTCTCTCTGTGGTAAGATACCGACCGCCAGCCCAGACAACCAGGGTTTTCTCTGTAAAATTATTCCATTTTGGTTGAAGAAAAAGAAATTGGATTGTGTTGATCCTGTTCTGTTCCTGGGAGGGCGGCAGCGGCATTATCCTCGGCTGACACCGCTGTCCAAGAGGCAATCACAGTGGCCTCGCTCTCTTCGCCTCGCCTCGCCTCGCTGCGACAAAAACACTCCATCTGCTAGGAGAAGGAGGAAATCACACCACAATGAGGTCTCACTCTCCGAGACTGCTGCTATGGCGGTATGGCTGGGCTGGGCTGACAGCTGGGCCCTTAGAGAGGGATGTATACTGACGGGCCACTACCTACACAATGTTCACACACACACACACACACACACACACACCATACCATACCCCAGAACACACACCAGCAGCCATATGTACTACACTAGTGCTATGCACCTGTTCACACACAAAGATTATTTTAACCATTGGTTTCACAGTTGCTCAGTTTAACAAATAGACGAGAAATCACAATATGTACACATTTTGGAAAATATTGTGGAGACAGTTGATTTATTTCTATAAAGAATTTACAGTTAATATGCGGTCTCCTTGGTTATGGAATGAGAAGATGTGGCTTCCCCACCGTGGCACAAACCATTACACACAAGATGGATAACACAATTAGCCTTTCTGGTGTAACTAATACTTATCTGACAACCCAAAGAAATCGTTCATAAATCATTCAGAAAACCACAATGCCTCCCACTGTAATCTTAGCATACAGACATACAAAACACATTGGCACCAAATACTACCATTAGGTCAGCAATAGACACTCTTATGGAAATAACTGCCACCGTTTACAGGTCACCCTTTGAGCATTGAGGAGAGTCAGTCCCCCCAAATGGCACCCTATTCTCTATGTAGCCCACTACTTTTGATTAGAGCCCTATGGGCCCTGATCAAAAGTAGTGCACTATATAGGATATAGGGTGCCCAGCTGACACTGCCTCTTGCGCCATGTAGATGGAGGCCCGTGATTACAAACAGACAGGCAGCACAATCCTGAAGAGAACTCCACTCTCCTCTCTTACTTTTCTCCCCATCTACCCCCACGCACATGCATATGTGTACACACACACACACAGTATACAGTGCCTTGCGAAAGTATTCGGCCCCCTTGAACTTTGCGACCTTTTGAAAACATTTCAGGCTTCAAACATAAAGATATAAAACTGTATTTTTTTGTGAAGAATCAACAACAAGTGGGACACAATCATGAAGTGGAACGACATTTATTGGATATTTCAAACTTTTTTAACCAATCAAAAACTGAAAAATTGGGCGTGCAAAATTATTCAGCCCCCTTAAGTTAATACTTTGTAGCGCCACCATTTGCTGCGATTACAGCTGTAAGTCGCTTGGGGTATGTCTCTATCAGTTTTGCACATCGAGAGACTGAAATTTTTTCCCATTCCTCCTTGCAAAACAGCTCGAGCTCAGTGAGGTTGGATGGAGAGCATTTGTGAACAGCAGTTTTCAGTTCTTTCCACAGATTCTCGATTGGATTCAGGTCTGGGCTTTGACTTGGCCATTCTAACACCTGGATATGTTTATTTTTGAACCATTCCATTGTAGATTTTGCTTTATGTTTTGGATCATTGTCTTGTTGGAAGACAAATCTCCTTCCCAGTCTCAGGTCTTTTGCAGACTCCATCAGGTTTTCTTCCAGAATGGTCCTGTATTTGGCAGGCCCAAACCATGATGCTGCCACCACCATGTTTGACAGTGGGGATGGTGTGTTCAGCTGTGTTGCTTTTACGCCAAACATAACGTTTTGCATTGTTGCCAAAAAGTTACATTTTGGTTTCATCTGACCAGAGCACCTTCACCTTCCACATGTTTGGTGTGTCTCCCAGGTGGCTTGTGGCAAACTTTAAACAACACTTTTTATGGATATCTTTAAGAAATGGCTTTCTTCTTGCCACTCTTCCATAAAGGCCAGATTTGTGCAAAATACGACTGATTGTTGTCCTATGGACAGAGTCTCCCACCTCAGCTGTAGATCTCTGCAGTTCATCCAGAGTGATCATGGGCCTCTTGGCTGCATCTCTGATCAGTCTTCTCCTTGTATGAGCTGAAAGTTTAGAGGGACGGCCAGGTCTTGGTAGATTTGCAGTGGTCTGATACTCCTTCCATTTCAATATTATCGCTTGCACAGTGCTCCTTGGGATGTTTAAAGCTTGGGAAATCTTTTTGTATCCAAATCCGGCTTTAAACTTCTTCACAACAGTCTCTCGGATCTGCCTGGTGTGTTCCTTGTTCTTCATGATGCTCTCTGCGCTTTTAACGGACCTCTGAGACTATCACAGTGCAGGTGCATTTATACGGAGACTTGATTACACACAGGTGGATTGTATTTATCATCATTAGTCATTTAGGTCAACATTGGATCATTCAGAGATCCTCACTGAACTTCTGGAGAGAGTTTGCTGCACTGAAAGTAAAGGGGCTGAATAATTTTGCACGCCCAATTTTTCAGTTTTTGATTTGTTAAAAAAGTTTGAAATATCCAATAAATGTCGTTCCACTTCATGATTGTGTCCCACTTGTTGTTGATTCTTCACAAAAAAATACAGTTTTATATCTTTATGTTTGAAGCCTGAAATGTGGCAAAAGGTCGCAAAGTTCAAGTGGGCCGAATACTTTCGCAAGGCACTGTATAACCATGCCCGGAGCCACGCTATCACTAGCAACACACACACACACTTTCTCCCCCACAACAAATGCACATGCTATCTCTGACATAGATGTTAATCTCCCAACCAAGCCACTACCACTGTGAACTCGCTGACACACAGTATATAACCATGCCGGAGCCACGCTATCACTAGCAACACACACGCACACACACACTTTCTTCCCCACAACAAATGCACATGCTATCTCTGACATAGATGTTAATCTCCCAGCCAAGCCACTATCACTGTGAACTCGCTGACACACAGTATATAACCATGCCGGAGCCACGCTATCACTAGCAACACACACACACACACACACACACTGCACTGTGAATAACAAATTGAAGGCTTTTTACACAGAGTGGTGAGATAGAGGCCACCTTACACAAAAACGGGTTATTTATAGTGACAATTGTTCTGATAGATTCGAATTTGAGATTAAAATGTCACAGAAATCGTTCTTTCCCCCTCTAGAATAAAGTACAGTAGAGAGAAGGCATTGAAATAAGTGAAAATATGACTTTTCATGTTGAAAGAGAGCAAGAGCAGAGGCTCATGTGGGGTTTCACATAGCAAACCCTCGTCTCAAACCCTCTCGTACAGACATGCATATACACTTCAGGACACCCACACACAAACTCACCTACGCATGCATCCCTTTCAAATCCTTGAAATCAGTCTCTCTCTCTATTATTAGAGAACAGGTGCGTCAAAGCTGGGACCGAGAGATTGACAAACAGCTTCTATCTCCAAGCCATTAGACTGTTAAACAGTCACCTCTAGCCAGCCTCCGCCCAGTACCCTGCCCTGAACTTTAGACACTGTTGTAGCCGGCTACCACCCGGTGCTCAACCCTGCACCTTAGAGACTGCTGCCCTATGTACATAGTCATTGAACACTGCTGGATTCATTATTTTTCTGGACAACTTGTGTATTTTTGTTTTATTTTTGTATTGCTAGATATTACTGCACTGTTGGAGCTGGAAACACAAGCATTTCTCTGCACCTGCATTAACATCTGTGTACCCGACCAATAAACGTTGATTCGATTTTTTATTTTGAATTTGATTTCACGCACGCACACACACACACCTACCTTCAATTGTACAGTGGCAAGAAAAACTATATGAACCCTTTGGAATCATCTGGATTTCCGCATAAATTGATCATCAAATTAGATCTGATCTTCATCTAAGTCACAACAATAGACAAACTCAATGTGCTTAAACTAATAATACACAAATTATTGTATTTTTCTTGTCCTATATTGAATACATCATTTAAACATTCACAGTGTAGGTTGGAAAAAGTATGTGAACCCCTAGGCTAATGGCTTCTCCGCAAGCTAATTGGAGTCAGGAGTCAGCTAACCTGGAGCCCAATCAACTGCCCTGTAAAAAAACACTCACAAAATTGGAGTTTGCTATTCACAAGAGGCATTGCCTGATGTGAGCCGTGCCTCAAACAAAAGAGATCTCAGAAGACCCAAAATTAAGAATTGTTGTTCATGGAAGGGCACCACGGAAGAAGCCACTGCTGTCCAAAAAAATCCATTGCTGCACGTCTGAAGTTCGCAAAAGAGCATCTGGATGTTCCACAGCGGAACTGGCAAAATATTCTGTGGACAGGTGAAACTACAGTTGACTTGTTTGGAAGGAACACGCAATGCTGTGTGTGGAGAAAAAAAAGCACAGCACACCAACATCAAAACATCGTCCCAACTGTAAAGTATGGTGGAGGGAGCATCATGGTTTGGGGCTGCTTTGCTGCCTCAGGGCCTGGACAGCTTGCTATCATCGACGGAAAAATGAATTCCCAACTTGATCAAGACATTATGCAGGAGAATGTAAGGCTAACTGTCTGCCAATTGAAACTCAACAGAAGTTGGGTGATGCAACAGGACAACGACCCAAAACAAATAAGTCAATCAACAACAGAATGACTTCAACAGAAGAAAAAACGCCTTCTGGACTGGCCCAGTCAGAGTCCTGACCTCAACCCGATTGAGATGCTGTGGCATGACCTCAGGAGAGCGGTTTACACCAGACATCCCAAGAATATTGCTGAGCTGAAAAAGTTTTGTAAAGAGGAATGGTCCAAAATTTCTCCTGACCGTTGTGCAGGTCTAATCCGCAACCACAGAAAATGTTTGGTTGAGGTTATTGCTTCCAAAGAAGGTTCAACCAGTTATTAAATCCAAGGGTTCACATACTTTCCCCACCCTCCACTGTGAATGTTTACACGGCGTGTTCAATAAAGACATGAAAACATATAACTGTTTGTGTGTTATTAGTTTAAGCAGACTGTGTTTGTCTATTGTTGTGACTTAGATGAAGATCAGATCACATTTTATGACCAATTTATGCAGAAATCCAAGTAATTCCAAAGGGTTCACATACTTTTTCTTGCCACTGTATCGACAGACACAGAAATCAATCTCTTGTCTCTTTAGTTAATCCGCAATGGCTCTGCCACTAATAACGTATGGAGCAGGTGAGACGACAGACTGAGGGGGGAGAGGGGCTGAGGGGAGAGGTAAGGAAAAGGTGGTGAGGGAAAAACATAGGACTGGGGAGGGGCAGGGGGAGAGCAAAGAGATGGGGGAGGGCAGGGGGCGAGGAAGAGGTGAGGGGCAGGTGAGGGGCCTGTAGTCTGAGACTGGCTGGCACAGTTCCAGTGCAATTATGGGACTTGTGTATGAGAGGAGAAGGGTGTAGGAAAAGAAGCTGCACAGAGGGAAAGAGGAAGAGCAAGAGAGAGAGAGAGAGAGGAAGAGGAGAGAGAGAGAACGCAACAAAGAGTGAGTGAGAGAGAGACCAAGAACCGAGAGCGAAAGAGAGAGACGAGACGGAGGGGGAAGGTAGGGTAAAAATCGATCCCATCTGTGGTCTGATGGTTAATTACCACGTCTGTGGATGAGAGGAGAGAGAGCAGAGCAGAGCAGCAGCCCTGTAAGGATGAATGAGGAGGATGAGAGGCTTGGCTGGCCTCCCGGAGCCTCAGCTCTGATTAATACCACAGAATAGAGGGTTTCTTAGCAATGAAAGGAGGAGGCCATGAGCTGCCTGGTAAGGTGCACAGAGGGTAGACAGAGAGAGATGTGCGTTCTACACACACACACACAGAGACACACGTCGCACACATATGCACATACATGTCCGCAAGTATGCACACACACACTTTCACACATAAACTAGATTTCCATCCAATTGGCGACAGATTTTCATGCAAATAATCTAAAATCGGCATGAAGACAATAAGCGCATTTTCCCACCAGCGGTGTGTATCCACCCATCGGATAAAAGTCAACACATGATGACTTAGTACACAAAATATACATTTTTCTCTTAAGTTTTCATGTACTTTATAAAAACTAAAGTTCAGTGTGTTTCCATCGTATTTTCAACTCTACCGATAGTTTTGTCACAAAAACTGTTGCGTTACATAACAAACGTTCCTACTCTGGTCTTGGCCCATGCACTCTGTAGCCAACAGTTTGCAGATACAGTGCAGGTAGGCTAGTCTACACGATGAGATTATTATGGAAAAGAGCTAGAATATTTAGATTTGTCAAACGGCAGTCAAACACTGAGCATCATGTAACCAGGATAAGACCCTAGATATTTATTGGAAACGAGCATTACCACCCTGGTAAGTTCATCATCTTTGATTTTATCTGTACCCTAATAAACTACATGGTTTCCCCGAGTCATAGTTGGAGGACAACACACCATATCATCACGTGACTCCAAGTTTACTTCGATATGATATTATTATTATATCAATATTTGTGCGTAAAACCATTTCTTGCATAATTCATTTTACCACCATGTTGAACAAATAAATGATATTTTTTGTTAGCATTTATATAATTGTACCGAAACTACCTGTTTCCATTACAGCTCTCAGCCATTTTTTATACGGTAGGACTCTGGAACTGTGGAAACGTGGTTACAGACATCAAAGGTTTAAGCTTATTCGATTTTAAAGCGCATTTTACAAAATGGTCACAACACACAAAAATATGACAAGAAATGCACGTATGGAAACACACAGAGCTCAAAAACGATCCTGATGAAATGTTACTGCAGATAGACAGAGTTTCCAGAGAGTCATCTCAGACCACCGATGATGTGCTTGATCATATTCTTGACCTCTGACCCTCTCAAGGTTCAATTGAACAATGCTACCAGAGCCCCTTTTTGCAACTCTGCCTGGTACAAAGGCTAGCTAAAACAGCAGGCCAGAGCAGAACAGGGAGGGAATTTAGAAGTAGGGAGCAAAAGTTTACTTTTGTAATATCTATGTTTTAGTTTCCACTATCAATTACAAATAGGCATAGTTATTATGGAGGTTGCTAGTATCCTTCTTCAATCATCCCGTTCCCAGGCTACCTAAATGTGCAGCTTTTTTCTGGGATAAGGCCACTGCATGGTGGTGGCACTTTGGTGTGACCCCACCCCCTTATGGATAGATTGGGTATTACATAATAGTGGTGGGGTAGTAGTAGGTGTTTAGTTGTACAGCAGGGTACTAGGGGGTAACTAGCCCCCCCTAAGAACAATGTCTAATTGCTGACACACAAAAAAAAGCAATGTTTAGAGAAAAAATGTGGTATGTGAATGAAGGTCATGCTTAGGCGAATAAACGGCTACAGTTTGACACTTTTTTTGTTGTTATTTCATGAAATGTTGCTTTTAGAAAAGGAGTGTTTTTTAAGTACTGAGAAGACTATGGTGTGGGATTTCACACAAGGGTGTTAAAATCCATTTAATCGGTTTTATTTAGAAATGATTCAGTGAAAACTAAGTCTAGTTAATTGGAATGATTTAAATAAATGATGGGGGTGGTGGTGTGGCACATGTCACCATTAATATCCACACTATGAGGAGATTTGATGTAAAGTCCCTCTTTTTTACCTCACCTCCACATACATTTTCTTTGTTCTTTCATTGTTGTTCCTTTTCCATACAATCCATTATGTACAATGGAACTAAATAGGATTTGAATAATGCAAGATTTTAAATCGCAGCAGTGTTTAAAATTACATTCAGGAGCAAAACGTTTTCAATAGTTGTTTTTAATTCATAAAACACTAATTGGAATATAATATTGGAATGGAATATAAATAATAACATTAAACAACATTGGAATATAACATTTAGTAACAATAACTTAACTAATTAACTCAGTGTAACATTGATGTGGCAACTTTCTTATGCTCTGCTTTTTCACCATTCTAATTTGAACCTACGTACTCATCCAACATATTACTTACTTTACTCAAAAACTAGCAAAATGTTCCTCTCTGAACAAGTGGTGGATGATTTAGTTTAAGGCTTTCCTATTTGTATATACCTTTACAAAAATAGAGATCTAACTTCATTGAAATATATCGACAACTTTTTCAAAACGTCAAAAAATGTGATCAATTTACCACACAATCATGTTGTTGAATTATCTCCAACAGTTGTGATGACACAGAGGATATGTTTTGTTCAGCAAGAACAGTGACAGACAGGGAAAATTATTTGGTGTCATCTTGTGGTCTTTATGTGAATTACAGGTGTGTGTGTGTGTGTGTGTGTGTGTGTGGGGGGGGGGGGGGGGGGGGGGGGGGCAGTTACCCCCTACTACCCTACTAATGCCAATTTGATCATTTAATTGAGCTCTGGCAGTTTTATTGACATGCATCTGTATTCTCTTCCAAAAGAATTGGGGACAAGTGACAGCCAAAGATATCGAGCCCAATAGAGAGATGATGATTATACAGAGAGAAAATACATCCTGTTCTTATTAAGTCAAGTCTAACGGTACAAAATGAATGTAACTATAATCACACTTTCAATGCCGGAGAGAGGGAATAATACATCTGAATCATTATTCCACCTCAGGTAGATGCATTATGTATAGCTATGATAATTTGATGGCGGAATGTATAACGACTCAGAGTGAGTCAAATTAGTGAGTGGCTGATTAGAATCCTCCGCCGGAGCTTCACGTGGCTGTATCTCAGTCTCAGGGTGTGTGGTTGTGTTTTTATCGGAGGTCAGAGCCCTGTGCTAATTGGCGGAGGGCCGAACGCTCTGTGAGGAAATTTGAAAATTACACGTTTTAGTACGGGAGAAATCAGCAGCAGTTCTTGGGGATCCGTGTAGCTGTGTGCACAGTAGTGGCTAGCTACTCCTCGGTCTTGTCTTGTCTGTGTGGCAGACTAGAAGTGGCTGTAAAGGCTGTTCACCTCGGTATTCAGAGATAGGGGAACCCAACACACCCTTGGAGGCACACAGAGGTAGGGTTGGGGTCAATTCCATTTAAAATTCCATTAAGATGAAATTCCAATGATCCTTAATGAAAAGTAAAAAACAGGGGATCTGATTCTTACTGTAAATAAGATATATTTAATTTGGGATGATCGTACAGAACTTGTAACATTCCCAAAGGACAAACCCAAAATATTGTCGCTTACAGAAAAGGGAACTAACAAAGTCAAGTCGACAACCAAAACAGAAAGCGGTTCCAAAGTGGTTCTGGAAGTAACTAATAAATTAGCTGCATTCCGCCATAAGCAAACAGCAAAAGGCTCATCCAGAGGTGGCGCTCCTAGTGGCCGGGGACTTTAATGCAGGGACACTTAAATCAGTTTTACCTCATTTCTGTCAGCATGTTAAATGTGCAACCAGAAGGGAAAACAACTAGACCACCTATACTCCACACACAGAGACTCGTACAAAGCTCTCCCTCGCCCTCCATTTGGCAAATCTGACCATCATTTTTTCCTCCTGATCCCTGCTTACAAGCAAATCTAAAGCAGGAAGCACCAGTGACTAGATCAATAAAAAAGTGGGTCAGATGAAGCAGATGCTAAGCTACAGGACTGTTTTGCTATAACAGACTGGAATATGTTCCAGGAGTCTTCCGGGACATCCACAAATGAATACATACCAAACAAAAACATATCGTACTAATTGGAGTGCAGCGGATTTACGTACAGAATAATATGAAATGCTCTGAGATTAGGTTGCCAGCCAGTCAGCTACAGGCCACCCATTAAATTGGGTCAACAGTTCTGAGCAACGCAATAGACCAGACAACACCTTAGCGAAAGTCTAAACGTTTTATTACAATTGTAACATTGAAAATTACAGGTTCTAGGCACATTAAAAGGGAAACAGTACAGACAGATCAGCAACGTTTAACAAAGCTTAGAGAATTAGGTTCTCGTTTGACACAAACAAGAGTTACACCAAAATGACTTCTTAGATCTGTTACTTCCAGTAGATACTTTTCTAAAATACAACAGTGCTTTCAGAGATTCAGCTGACCAAGTTTACAAGAGGAACAAAAACGGAGACAAACAGTACTGTACTTCTGATGGTAGAAAAGAACACAGTTAACCACAGCATTTACATAAATTGATTTTAGAAACACAAATTACTTCACTTAAAGACAGTCACCTTATGACAGAGCACTGCCAATAAACTGCCTGGACCTCAAACCAATTGAGAAAAAAAAGGACATCTTGAATATTGTCACATGTATTAACTCACCTGTGTTTAAACTCAACACATACCATTCAGAACAATCGACCAAACCCCAAGCATTTCTTCAAGAAGGTATGGTCACAAAAATGATTGCTCACAGAAATAAACCAATATCAACAGTGTCATACGACACACACACACACACACACACACACACACACACACACACACACACACACACACACACAGGAAAGTTGGCAGATGCAAAAAACAGATGCAAAACAGACTCCCAAAATCCTGAAGGTGATCTGGACCAGGTGATATTAAATATCATCACATCGTCCAAATAGGCCTCAGCATTTTTCAGACCACGTAGCACGATGTGGATCAGCCTTTGAAACATGGCTCCGGCATTTCTCGAACCAAACGGAAGACATAGGTAGGAAAACAAACCATCAGGAGTGACGAAAGCAGACAGCTCTTTGGCACACTCGGTTGGAGGAACCTGCCAATACCCGTTCAGCAGATCAAACTTGCTAACATACTTAGCAGCGTCAACACGGTCCACACAATCGTCGACCCCAGGCAAAGGGTACAGAGTCTGACATAGTAACGGAATTGAGTTTGCGAAAATCGGAAAAACAAACCGGAGAAACCCATCCACCTTAGGTACTAATATACAGGGCGAACTCCATGGACTGTTGCCATGTTGTGGAATACCATGCTCAAGCATGAACTCCTCACTGTGGAGTTTCTCTCTCTTTTCAGGATTCAGTCGATAGGCACGCTGTGTTAAAAAATCCTACAATGTGATTTTCTGGATTTTTTTTTCTCATTTTGTCTGTCATAGTTGAAGTGTACCTATGATGAAAATTACAGGCCTCTCTCATATTTTTAAGTGGGAGAACTTGCACAATTGGTGGCTGACTAAATACTTTTTTGCCCCACTGTAGGTGTCAATGAATGGTCTACCAATACAATAACACCAATCCACCGCGTTTAATCTTTGAGCATGCAGTCTTCCCGTTGTCTAGTTAGTCATCAATCATCGTTGAAATTAACGGCTGACTTCTCAGATAAATAGCTTGCTTGTTGTTTGATATTGGAAGTTCGAGTGAATAAAAATACAAAACGCAACATGCAACAATTTCAAAGATTTTGACTGAGTTACAGTGCATATAAGGAAATCAGTCAATTTAAATCAATTAATTAGCCCCTCATCTATGAATTTCACACAACTGGGAATAGAGATATGCATCTGTTGGTCACGGATATCATGAAAAAAGGTTGGGGCGTGGATCAGAAAATCAGTCCGCATCAGGTGTGACCACCATTTAACTCATGCCGCTCCTTTGCATAAAGTTGATCAGTCTGTTGATTGTGGCCTGTGGAATGTTGTCCCACTCAATTTTCAATGGCGCTGCCAAGTTGTTGGATATTGGCGGGAACTGGAACACGCTGTCGTACACGTCGATCCAGAGCATCCCAAACATGCTCAATGAGTGACATGTCTGATGATTATGCAGGCCATGGAAGAACTGGGACAGTTTCAGCTTATAGGAATTGTGTGCAGATCCTTGCAACCTGGGGCCGTGCATTATCATGCTGAAACATGAGTTGATGGCGGTGGATTTAAATCTGTGCATTCAAATTGCCATAGACAAAATGCAATTGTGTTTATTGTCCGTAGCTCATGCCTGCCCATACCATAACCCCACCGCCACCATGGGCACTCTGTTCACCGCATTGACATCAGCAAACCGCACGCCCCCACAAGGCGGTGCCATCTGCCCGGTACAGTTGAAACCAGGATTCAGCCTTGAAGCTCACACTTCTCCAGCGTGCCAGTGGCCTTTGAAGGTGAGCATTTGCCCACTGAAGTCGGTTATGACGCAGAACTGCAGTCAGGTCAAGATCCTGGCGAGGACGACGATCACGCAGATAAGCTTCTCTGAGAGGGTTTCTGACAGTTTGGGAAGACGTTATTTGGTTTTGCAAACCAACAGTTTCATCAGCTGTTCGAGTGGCTGGTCTCAGATCATCCCGCAGGTGAAGAAGCTGGATGTGGAGGTCCTGGGCTGGCGTGGTTACACCTGGTCTGCAGACGTACTGCCAAATTCTCTAAAAAGACGTTGGAGGCGGCTTATGGTAGAGATATTAATATTAAATAATCATTGTATGAGCACTTTGTGACATCTGATAATGTCAAAAGGGCTGTATATAAATACATTTGATTGATTGACTGAGTCCACCACAACATCCTGTTTCAGACCAGAAGAAGTTATGCAAGTCTTGTTGACCCCAAGATGGCCTGCCATACTGCCATCACAAGCCAACCCCAGTATCTCTTGTCAAAGTGTAACTGGAACAAAAATTGTAGATACACTAGTCAAAATGTCTTGCCCAGAAGTGGCGTGAGAATGCCATTTCCTCATCAGAACACAATCTCTGTCAAAGTAACCCACACAAACTTCATAAAACTCTGGATGTAAAAAAGAGGGGAGAGAGAAGCGTCTTTACTCTTGTCAGCAATCAGGTGCTTCCTAGTCATCGAAGTGTCAACTGGTAGTGATCCTCTCTTCTTTCAGAGGTCCATAGGGGTCTTCAAAGGAGAGGTCAACTGAGGAGGTTTACCAAAATCAGCACCACACAAACGTCTCAGACAGATCAAACATGGTGGAATCGCTGACATCCTCCTCAACACTATACTTGCGCTCTACAATCTTCTTAGACATGAGCATGTGTAACAGCATCAGGTTCCTCCACGCTGGCCCTCCAGCCAAGTCGATTCCCCAAAATTAATGAGACCCCCTTTACAGGTAGCGTAGGCCTCACTCAAAAGTCCACGGGACCAGAAACCAGATCAGACTCGAAGTTCCACATTATACAAAGGAACGTACATTCGACCCATATCCACACCTTGAATTAACACACTGTCACCGGTTGTTGAAGTATCAGACTAAGGCAAAACACCCTAAAAAATTAAGGACTGGGATGCACCAGTGGGATGCTCCCCTCTGCCCCCCTCTGCAGACACACACACCTGTCTGAAACAAAGGGTTCATACAAACTGATCCAAAATCTTGTTTAGGAGATGAACCAGTCCCAACCAGTGAGATAACGGGCTGGCTGGCTCCCAGAAGAATATATATATATTTTTTTTTATCTCTCTCATTTCTCCGTTTCAACTTAGGAAACAGAGATGATATGGCCTTTCTCGTGGCAGTAATGACAACCTGGCAGATATGAACAACCAGCATTCTGCCAATCCCTGTCTTTGGACCCTGGGGGAGAAGACTACAACCTTGTAGTCGGAGGTGACTTCTCTGGATATTTTGTGTAGGGATAACGACTGGGTGTTTTGTTTGGACAATAGTTTTATGTGTCAACAAAGACTCATCTGCAAGGACTGCAGCTTTCTCAATAGTGCTCATAAATGAAGGCCACTCTTGAACTGCTAGAGTTGCATGAGTGTCTTCAAATACTGAAAGTCCTTGACCTCTTGAGAAGCACACCAACGATCAAAAAGACATCCTTGTTCCTTTGGAACTTATGGAACTGTCGTCTGTATGCCTCCGGGACCAACTCGTCAGCCCGGGACCAACTCGTCAGCCCGGGACCAACTCGTCAGCCCGGGACCAACTCGTCAGCCCGATGGATAGCAGCTTAACAGTGTCATAATCTAAACTCTGGTCAAGAGGTAAAGCGGCGTACACTTTCTGAGCTTCCCCCACATGAACACTTTGACGGAGCAGTGACCGAATATTGTGCAGCCATTTTAAGGACCGCTCAAACAGTAAAACATACATCAACCTCCTTTTCATTGAAAGGCGGTACAAGCCGGATGTTCTGACCAAGATCAAACCCGAGGGTGCAGGATGGCTTGACTTGATTCTAGTCAGGCTGCACGTTCATTTCCCTTTTCTTTGTGTTCGAACTCAAGTTCCTTTTTTCCTGAACTCTAATTTCCTTTCCTCGAGATAAATCTGCCTGTCGTCCTACCTCCCGCAGCCGCATGTCTAAAGGATATACTCTACTACCCGTAGCACTCTTTTCATCATCTCCGGGAGGAATTCCTCCTCCACCAAAGCCGTATCTATTGACTCTTTGGTTACTGCTTTTCAATGGGCAGATGCCACTTTGAGGTCTGCGTCACAATGATAAGCAGATTCACCTTTGTAACTTTTATCCAGCCTCAGAGGACAAACTGAAAGAAAACAACCCACACCAATTTAGGATGGGGATTAAAAACAAATATTGGAGCAAAACAAACAGGGGAAAACACAAAATTTAAGCTTATTTTGGGTTAACTGAAGTGGAAGAGCTAACATGAGGTGTAGCTCTCCCAAAGTCTCCAACTGATGCACTGGGACAGCAGGTCCTAAATACCAGCTGGGCCAGCACAGGTGAAACACATACTGACTAACGACGTGACTCCAATCAGTACGCCTCAGCTAACATGCCAACGAACCTCTAAATGGATAAAGAAACCCTTAACAACACTACACAGAGTGTCAAGAATGCTCCACGCTTCAAGTGCCAGCACTCTTTTTGCTGCTCACAGCGTATTCATGATGATCACCTTTGTCAAATTTAATTGTCAAGTTCTCCAACCTCTCAGAATCTCCACGTCTTGCTATTTTCACGTGTGCCTCCCATCATGACCCTTCCAAACACATTTCTGCTCGCTGCCAAGATGATGGGCTTACAAGTGTCGAAGGAAAATGGAAATCATCATCTACAACAAGTCCACTTAAACCCCCACCCCATCGACACACACACTACTGCAAAATGATCACGTCTAGATGTTTTTGTTAGACTGGTAAAGTTACACAGCGCATTACAACAGTATAGCCTACTAACTGAGTAATGATGCGTCGGCAGCATTTATTTATTTGTACAGCTTAAAACCTCTTAAGGATCGGACACGTTTTGTCGGACTCTAAAGAGATCGCACACTCGATATATATACTCCCAGTAATTTATTGGGTAAACCACCAACGTTTTGGCATCACTGTGCCTTCTTCAGGGTAATGTCATGAGTGCTTGAACCAGGTTATGTAGACAAACAGTGCAATTAGTGCAACCGATGACAATAGCGAAGGGTGTGTCATAATTATTAGGTTGATTAGAATGAATTGAGTGAAACCGTTAGAAGACAATAGTTTACATCCTATTGAATATGGAACCGGGTGGATCCTGAGTGGCACAGGGCTCTAAGGCAGTGCATCGCAGTGCTTGAGGCGTCACTACAGACTCAATCCTGGGCTGTATCACAACCGGCCGTGATCGGGAGTCCCATACGGCGCCGCACAATTGGCCCGGTATCATCTGGGTTAGGGGAGAGTTTGGCTGGGGTAGGCCGTTATTGTGAATAGAAATTTGTTCTTAACTGATTTGCCTAGATAAATAAAGGTTCATATTAGTATATTGTTATCATATGGAAACATAATTAGATATTGTACATAATATTAGAATCAAAATACATTATTGTTTCAATTTAATTTCACATATATATTTCATTCTTTCCAATTTCATTGAATGTAACATGTTTGTGACATGTAATCTTCTGGTTCAACCATCATGCATAATAAGCATCAGCAAAAGGGGGAACATATTTTGTGTACGCTGATACGCTGTAGAAGAAAGGATATATTCAATTTACAAGACCTCTTAAAAAATATGAATATTTGTTCATAAGAAAGGCCAGGGATCAAAGTCATAATTCAGACCAGTAGATGTCAACGTCAGCAACATTTGCCAGACTAACTTAATTTATTACCTGTTGCGTTGACACATTTCTCTGGGGTTCTTTTACTACACCTCGCCCAACACCTTTAGAAAAATACTTTCAGCGCAGCACTTTGACACATAACTGAAATCCCAAAATGTCTCCAGGGGCTTTGTGCGGGAGTTTACGACGCACAGACACCTATAGTTTTGGATTTAGTCTTCACATTAGAGAGCGACTGAGCAAATGATTCACCTCCAACCAAAACATTCCTCTATCCACTCAGTCACACCCAACAAACAGACAAACAACAAAGTGAACTAACTTAATGACCAAAGCTCTGAGTTGCCCTGCTTTTCTTTTGTTCTTTCTTTCATTCCTTCTCTTCTCTTCCAGGGTTATCTTTCTCTCCGACTCTATCCAGACTCCTTTGGTGGTGAAAGCAGGTAATCTTGAGTAAACATACTCATGTCGCCCACAGAAAGCATGCAGTGGCCCTCTTTGTGTTGCTATCAGTTGTTTAAAGAGGTTTTGTGCTGTAATGGCGTGGTCAGGCCGGGCAGACGGTGCCAGGAGGCTTTGAAGTACCAGCCGGTTGCTCAGACCCACCTGGGCACCTGAAGACCCGGTGACCAAACTGGACAGAGTACAGACCTCTGCAAAACTGTTGCCACAATAATAATAGTACTGAAGACCAGGCGACCTGACTGGGTACAGGATAAACACACCGTCAACTTGTTCAACTGGAGTCTCTATCATCATATTTATTTCACCTTTGTTTAACCAGGTAGGCTGGTTGAGAACAAGATCTCATTTACAACTGCGACCTGGCCAAGATAAAGAATAGCAGTGTGAACAGACAACAACACAGAGTTACACATGGAGTAAACAATAAACAAGTCAATAACATAGTAGAACAAAAAATAACAAAAAAAAGAGTCTATATACATTGTGTGTAAAAGGCATGAGGAGGTAAGCGAATTATTACAATTTAGCAGATTAACACGAGTGATACATGATCAGATGGTCATGTGCAGGTAGAGATACTCGTGTGCAAAAGAGCAGAAAAGTAAATAAGTAAAAACAGTATGGGGATGAGGTAGGTAAATTGGGTGGGCTATTTACCGATGGACTATGTACAGCTGCAGCGGATCGGTTAGCTGCTCAGATAGCAGATGTTTAAAGTTGGTGAGGGAGATAAAAGTCTCCAACTTCAACGATTTTTGCAATTCGTTCCAGTCACAGGCAGCAGAGAACTGGAAGGAAAGGCGGCCAAATGAGGTGTTGGCTTTAGGGGTGATCAGTGAGATACACCTGCTGGAGCCCCGGGTGGGTGTTGCCATCGTGACCAGTGAACTGAGATAAGGCGGAGCTTTACCTAGCATGGATTTGTAGATGACCTGGAACCAGTGGGTCTGGCGACTAATATGTAGCGAGGACCAGCCAACTAGAGCATACAGGTCGCAGTGGTGGGTGGTATAAGGTGCTTTAGTAACAAAACGGATGGCACTGTGATAAACTGCATCCAGTTTGCTGAGTAGAGTATTGGAAGTTATTTTGTAGATGACATCGCCGAAGTCGAGGATCGGTAGGATAGTCAGTTTTACTAGGGAAAGTTTGGCGGCGTGAGTGAAGGAGGCTTTGTTGCGAAATAGAAAGCCGACTCTAGATTTGATTTTAGATTGGAGATGTTTGATATGAGTCTGGAAGGAGAGTTTACAGTCTAGCCAGACACCTAGGTACTTATAGATGTCCACATATTCTATTCTAATAAGACAGCACACCATTTCAGTGTAGGATTCATGCACATTTTCTACAATTTCCTGTGCGTAGAAAGGGAACGTGTACACGTGTACACAATCCACACCACAATATAGTAGCACACAGTTGATAGACTTGAGGGGTTAGGGGTTAAATGCGGAAGACACATTTCAGTTGAATGCATTCAGTTGTACAACTGACTAGGTATCGCCCTTTCCCTTACCGTTGGCCTTCAGTAGCAGATTCTCTCACTGATTTGACCATTTCCTGGGGCTAGAGAACAGACTTGAGATCTGGATGGAGAGAGGTGAATTATGGATGACGTGCATTAGGAGAAAGAGGGAGGGAGATGTTTGGCCTGTAGACTGAGTCAACAGCTGAGAGAACACAGCCTGGACCTGGGCCCATTAGAAGCTGATTTAAGAGAGTAACCCTGTACTCTACTCCAGTGTCTGCTGGCATACAGTATATCCACTATACCATCACACACACACATTATGGGTAATACACCTGCTCTTACCTCTGCTATGTACTAAATTATAAAGAGGTTAAGGGAAAGGTTGCATATCAGGGTATCCATCCATCTACCCTGGAAACCGACATGTAGAGAGAGAGCGAAAGAGAGAGAGGTCTGATCCTAGCCCCTGCTGTGCTTCGTAAATACAGTCTAATGGCTCCTGATTAATTCTCATGAGGCCAGTAAAAAGAGATGTAATGACCTGCATGTCTGCCCCTCGCAATCTCTCTCTCTCTCTCTCTCCCTATCCCCCACTCTCTCTCCCTCCATTTCTCTGTCGCGTTTGCCCAGTTTTTGATTATGAATTAAAGGGATTGTAATGTAATGGCGTACTGTTCTGTTGGTTAGTCTCCTGATTGCTGTATTTGATTAAGAAATGTCAGTGTGCATGTTTCTCCTTCACCCCCCCCCTCCCCCCTTCTCTCTGTTCGATATACCATTCACTCACAATGACCTTCACTTCCACCATGATTCCTCCATGAACAGCAAGCCTAACGCTAATCAAACACATTCTTCCGCCGTTTTCTTTCTCCTCTTTCATTCTTCTCTCATTTTTTTGCCTTTTGACGACGTTGTGGCGTATCAGGTGTGCGGAGACAGCAACAAGTGAAAATCAGGTTTTAATCACAGAGTATTGAGATCAAGATAGCCAGGTAGAGATGGAGAGTATAGTACATTCTCTTCCCTTTTCACTGTTGTCGGTTCTTCACTTCTGTTATCCTTGGAGATGTCTCTAAGCTCTGGACCAGGGCGGTCCAACTTCGCTTTCTTGTAAATACATCTTGTGATCTCAAACAGTGGGAACTTCTGGTGGCAACTGAAGTGAAAAATAACATATTTATTATAATTGTGTTGTAACTAAGCTCCCTAATGGTCTCGGGGCCTTGGGTTATAGCACTTTGAATCCAGTTCTGTAAAGTTGACTCCTATGACCTTACTCTCAATTCCCAAACATGACTTTGTACTCAACACACAGCCCCCTGTCCTAAAACCTCAATCACAGACCAGACAGCTATATTCCATGCTATTCTCCACACATCTCAACCCCCAATAGCTCTGTGCTGCAAAGCTTAGAGGCTGTGTGTGTGTGAAAGCCAGATTTATAATGGCCTGTCTCCATCAGTACACTGAACACAACCCTCTGTATCAGGCAGAAGAAACACTTAATGCCTGCCACAGGGTCAGATCAGGTGTGTACAAAAGAAAATTGATTATATTTGAAAAAAAACAGAACCCAACGAAGGACAGTTTTCCCATTTGCTAAGGAATAAGAAAGAGCGATGGAGATAAAGAGAGAGGGAGAAAGAAATAGCATAGATAGACGCTGACAGAAACCTGAAAACATGTCGATCTTTTCAGATGGGAAACCTTAGCTATATTCACAGACAAGGGCTACAGAATGACATGAGGAGAAGCTCCAGGGCCAAAGCTATTCAGAACCCCCCCCCCTCTTTTCTTTTCATTCCTGGTTCTTTTGTTGGTAGCACTGCCCTCATTAGTCAAGCTAGAGGTGGTGGGGAGAAGTTCATTTTTTTTTTTACTGTTTATTTCACATTTGTTTATCTATTTCATTTGCTTTGGCAATGTAAACATATGTTTCCCATGACAATAAAGCCCTTTGAATTGAGAAGAGGAGAGGAGGAGGAGGAGAGGAAGGCTCGTTGTGTGTCATCTCCCACCAGTAAAATGGATTCCTTTCCCTTCCCACTCAGCAGAGAGAAAACAGCCTACCCATACACCTCAAGGAGGAGAGTAGAGAAGGAGAGGAGGAGGAGGAGAGTAGAGAAGGAGAGGAGGAGGAGGAGGAGGAGGAGAGCAGGACCCGGCAAAGGAGAGGAAGATTGAAGTTGGAAGTGAAGAAGTCGTGGTAGAAGAGAAGGATCAGGGGACTGTGTTAATGAGGGGGGATGGGAGAAAGAGAGATGAGAGAGAAAACCTGGAAAAGGTTTCAGTGCATTTTTGCTCTTCTTTCTGTGTGGGTGGTGGGCAGTGCTGTTGGCTCTTGTATTATGTTCTTGACTCTCCTCTGGGAGGGCCTAATGAAGCTCTCTAGTCACGCTGGACCTGAGGTGACAGAGGAACAGGGAAAGAGAGAAGAGGCACGCCAAGAGGATGGGGGAGAGGGAGAGAGAGGGGGGGGGGCAGTGCTGTTGGCTCTTGTATTATGTTCTTGACTCTCCTCTGGGAGGGTCTAATGAAGCTCTCTAGTCACGCTGGACCTGAGGTGACAGAGGAACAGGGAACGAGAGAAGAGGCACGCCAAGAGGATGGGGGAGAGGGAGAGAGAGGGGGGGGGCAGTGCTGTTGGCTCTTGTATTATGTTCTTGACTCTCCTCTGGGAGGGCCTAATGAAGCTCTCTAGTCATGCTGGACCTGAGGTGACAGAGGAACAGGGAAAGAGAGAAGAGGCACACCAAGAGGATGGGGGAGAGGGAGAGAGAGGGGGGGGGGCAGTGCTGTTGGCTCTTGTATTATGTTCTTGACTCTCCTCTGGGAGGGCCTAATGAAGCTCTCTAGTCACGCTGGACCTGAGGTGACAGAGGAACAGGAAAAGAGAGAAGAGGCACGCCAAGAGGATGGGGGGGGGGGGGGGGGAAGAGGCACGCCAAGAGGATGGGGGAGAGAGGGGGGGGGGCAGTGCTGTTGGCGCTTGTATTATGTTCTTGACTCTCCTCTGGGAGGGCCTAATGAAGCTCTCTAGTCATGCTGGACCTGAGGTGACAGAGGAACAGGGAAAGAGAGAAGAGGCACGCCAAGAGGATGGGGGAGAGGGGGGGGGGGGGGGCAGTGCTGTTGGCTCTTGTATTATTTCCTGACTCTCCTCTGGGAGGGCCTAATGAAGCTCTCTAGTCATGCTGGACCTGAGGTGACAGAGGAACAGGGAAAGAGAGAAGAGGCACGCCAAGAGGATGGGGGAGAGGGAGAGAGGGGGGGGGGGGGGGGGGGCAGTGCTGTTGGCTCTTGTATTAAGCCGAGAGGAAGGCTCGCCATCCAATAGGGTCTCTTTCGCCATATTTTCCTCCCTTTCTCTCCATCCAACCTCTTCAACCTCTCACTTCCCCTCCCCTCTTCGAAGATCCTTCTACCTCTCCCTCTCTTCCGAGTGGAACAGGTTGGTAATGGTCTCACACACATAGCTCACTCCCTTCATACATACTGTTGAAAAAAATATGGATTCCTCAACATGGCTTGAATAGGCCTCCCGAGTGGCGCAGCGGTCTAAGGGACTGCATCGCAGAGCTAGGAGTCACTACAGATCCAAAGCAAATCAAATTGTATTGGTCACATACACATGGTTAGCAGGTGTTATTGCGAGTGTAGCGATATGCTTGTGCTTCTAGTTGACAGTGCAGTAATATCTAACAAGTAATCTAACAATTCCCCAACAACTACATAATACACACAAATCTAAAGGGATGGAATAAGAATATGTACATATATGGATGAGCAATGTCAGAGCGGCATAGGCTAAGATGCAATAGATAGTATAGAATACAGTATATAAATATGAGATGAGTAATGCAAGATATGTAAACATTATTAAAGTGCCATGTTTAAAGTGACTAGAGTTCCATTTATTAAAGTGGCCAATGATTTCAAGTCTGTATGTAGGCAGCAGCCTCTCTGTGCTAGTGATGGCTGTTTAACAGTCTGATGGCCTTGAGATTAAAGCTGTTTTCAGTCTCATGGTCCCAGCTTTGAACCTGTACTGACCTCGCTTTCTGGATGGCAGCGGGGTGAACAGGCAGTGGCTCGGGTGTTTGTTGTCCTTGATGATCTTTTTGACATTCCTGTGACATTGGGTGCTGTAGGTGTCCAGGAGGGCGGGTAGTCTGCCCCCGGTGATGCGTTGTGCAGACTGCATCATCCTCTGGAGAGTCCTGCAGTTATGGGAGGTGCAGTTGCCGTATCAGATGGTGATACAGCCTGCTATCAATAATGCATCTATTAAAGTTTGTCAGGGTTTTAGTTTTTTTCACATTTTTTCAGCCTCCTGAGGTTGAAGAGGCGCTGTTGCGCCTTATCCACCACACTGTCTGTGTGGGTGGGCCATTTCAATTTGTCCATGATGTGTACACCGAGGAACTTTCCACCTTCTCCACTGCTGTCCTGTCAATGTAGATAGAGGGGTGCTCCCACTGTCTCCTGAAGTCCACGATCATCTCCTTTCAGGAAACAGCAGAGGGAACACCCCACTATCCACATCGACTGGACAGCAGTGGAGGTGGAGGAAAGTTAAGTTCCTCAGCGTACATATCACTGACAAACTTAAATGGTCCACCCACACAGACAGTGTGGTGCAACAGCGCCTTCTTCAACCTCAGGAGGCTGAAGAAATTTGGAGTGTCACCTAAAACCCACACAAACTTTTACAGATGCACAATTGAGACCATCCTGTCAGGCTGTATCACCACCTGGTACAGAAACTGCACCGCCCACAACCGCAGGGCTCTCCAGAGAGTGATCAGGGTTCGATCAGGGTTGCAGTCGGCCGCGACCGGGAGACCCATGAGGTTGCGCACAATTGGCCCAGCGTCGTTCGTGTTAGGGGAGGATTTGGCCGGCTGAGATGTCCTTGTCCCATTGCGCTCGGAGGAAACAGCTGTATGGTGTTTCCTCCGATACATTGGTGTGGCTGGCTTCCGGGTTAAAGGAGCCGTGTGTCAAGAAGCAGTACGGCTTGGCGGGCCGTGTTTCAGAGGACACATGGTTCTCAGTGATGGGACAAGACTAACTACCAATTGGATATCACGAAAATCGTGGAGAAAAAAAGGGTAAAAAGTACCAAAGATAAATAAATAAAAACATGTCTTGAATATCTTAAAAATGTCACATTGTCAGTGTTCATGTCCACCCACTATCCACCCTCCACAGCTATCACCCTCGTGCTCCCCACCACCACCCCCCATACTAAAAATATCAAACAAAATCAGAGGGTACAGTAAGGTCTTTAATCAAGGCAATCAGTGCTGTTTTCAGAATAATAACACAGAGCACACACTGCACGCACACACGTACAGGATCAGTGGTGGTCTCATTTTTTAATTCTTGCTTTTGCAGTCTGATGGTGACAGGGATGTGCGTCTGTGTGGGTGCATGTAACAGAGGGTGATTGTGTTTTATCACCTATCTCCCAGGAAAAAGTACTCACCAATTACTTTGTTTGGATGCTAATGATTGCATTTCATTAGTAGCCCGCTCTTAGCCCTCCTCACCCGCTTAAACGGATGAATATGCTGTAATTTCAATTATTGGAATTATGAAAATTGCTTTTAAAAAAGACGCCGTGGAGCCAAGGCGGGTATCATCAGTTCTCCACTGTGGCATGATGTCAGTTTAATTTCTATAATCGTTTTAATTGTGGGTGGCCCTGCTGAGCGTTAATCATTTAATTGTATTGTATTTTTCTCTTCCTAAACACCTAGGTTGTTTCCCAAATGGTATCCTATTCTCTTTAAAGCGCACTATTTTTGACCAGGGCTGGTCAAAAAAAGTGCACTTGATAGGAAATAGGGTACCATTTGGGACGTATCCCTACACCCTGCTTAACCAAGCTTTGAAGATACAAATCACAAATCAGAGGGATCATCATCTCAAGAGTTGATGAACACTACAGAATGGAATGAAATGGCAAGTTGGAAGGATCATTTAGAAGTTTCAAAGCACCGATAGTCACGACGGTACGGCCTACTGTCGTCCTTTTCATGGATCTTTTCGAAGGCAGTTCTTTTCTGAATATATTTTCCCCCTCATCACAATTCAGAATTGGTCCGGTGGAGTCAATGCAGACGCACTTTGGTGGTAACTAACTTTGACATCCGGTTTTATAAACTGAACTGAAAAGGGAACATGGCATTACAGTGGTTATGGCCCAAATGGCACCCCGTTCCCTATATAGTGCACTAATTTACACTATGTAGGGAATAGGGTGACATTTAGAGCGTAGCCAGTCTCTCTCCTCAGGTGACTAATACAAGAGATGGAAGGAGACAAAGGAGAGATGGAGGTAAAGGGAAGAGGTCGACCAAGGTTGTGAAAACAAAGCCCAGGACCAAAGGCCATGTGCACTGCTGTCACCCTCTCTAAAGCATCAAGGAGATTACTGTAGGTGAGTGAGGAGTAAGCCTACAGTAGATGTTAGTTGGAAAGTGTCAGTTTGCAAAGACAGCAATACAAAATCTCCAATGCCTTGATATGGACATAGAGCAGCTATTGGCAAAAGATTGAAAACACATATAAAATATTTTGCATTTAGAGAAAGCTATACCATGTCAGTAAAATTGTTTATCCCTCTCTGATCAAATGGGTGGATGTGATAAAAACCTTAACTAAGAGGTTATTGACCAATGAATTGTATATATTCTTTAGACATTGACAGATACCAGGTGTTTGATGCTGTTTCGGTGGTCCTCTTCACAGATCCTTCCCACGCCTGTGTTGTACTGTACGTGTGAGTAGAGAGAGCCTCCAGAAACAGACAGGCTACTCCTTGAGGACCGTTAACCATGTCTGCTCTCCTCCGCTCCCCCACCTCTGAGTGACAGCTTTGAGCAGCTCTCTTCTCCGTCTCCTCCTGAGTCTCTCTCTCTCTCCCCTCGAGAGAAACCGGGAGGTCAAGTGTACCCCTCAAACAAACAGAAAAGACGCTCAGCTCAGATGGATGCCCATGCAGAGCACCTTGCCAAACCTTTTAACCACTGCTCCTTTTCCTAACCGCAGGTCATCGAGAGAGACAAGGAGAAAAGCGAGAGGGCGGGAGGGGGGTGTAAAAAAGTAAGAGAGGGATGGAAATAAGACAGTGAGGGAATAAAAACATGTGATAGAAAGCTGTGGATGCAGGGAATGGATTTGCAGAGGACTTGGCCTTGGTGTGTTCGAATTATAGAACTCTGTAGGTGGCACTCCAACCACCTGAGCAGTACTCTTCACCCTTTGTACTACCCACAGCCATTCACTCTGCATAGGGAGCAAGGCCGTTTAGGCTGCTGATGCTCCATAACAAAACACACAAAAAGAGGCCCGTACAATGCAGAGAAGACACTGAAGATACTGAACTACATACATATACAGAGGTAGATGCATAGTGCAACCTTTTTGGAGCTACTGGGCTTCAACCTTCCTCAGACAGGCTGCTGCTGCATACAATCTTATCAGAATAAGCGTCGCTGCTCACGGGAGACAATCAGAGAGACAAGCAGGCTGGAGACATGAGACAATGATGAATGAGAGTCTACCGACAAAGAGAGGTGGAGACTACGACAGTGAGGGGAGGGAGACTGAGGGAATACGTCTGAGCTAGGCTGCAACCATCCCAATGCAAGTCTGCCATCTGCTGGTAGAAAAGTAAAACTACTGTCTCCAGGTCCAAAAATAAATGATGCCCAAAAAGAAGAACATTTCCCCTGAAATGAATACATCTAAAATATTTCTCAAGAAGACGCCTCTAGACACAGAATGAGCATGATAGCCAAAAGGAGCATACAAATCCTGTGACATTGCAATCCATATGTCACAGGTGTGACGAAGGCCCTTAATTACTGCGCGTGCTTTTGCCATAATCAAGTGTTCCTGATTGATTAATAGAGCAATATGATTGGCTCTGTTTATAACCCTTGTTTCCTTTGTTTGAGGTGCGGCGCCCACGGGAAGTGACTGCGGTGGCAGAGCGCCTTTGGAACTGTTGGGTTTGGCGAAGAGAAGTATTACCTTGATTAAATAATTATTTCAGTTGAAACGTTTTCCCTCCACTGTAACCAGTTTTGTTTGATTTCATTGTTTGTGTTATCCTCCATTTGTGCTAACGCCAAAGTGAGTATAGAAACCGAACAATTGTGACATGCCTTTGATCTTCATTTCGTGTTCTTCCACTCAACCCCAAATTGAAAGAACCTGCGTAGGCAATGGTAGTGTTATTCAGGGCTCCCTGTGCTATTGGTGTAAACCTAGGGTGGTGTTGTCGGCTCTGGTCCTCAACTGTGTTTAGTCACAGCCCCTCTCGGCTGCGGTGTGGCATTGTATACATGTATACTGAACAAAAATATCAACTCAACATGTAACATTTTCTCAGATTCTACTGAGTTACAGTTCACATGAGGAAATCAGTCAATTGATCAATTCATTAGGCCCTAATCTATGGATTTCACATGACTTGGAATACAGATACATCTGTTACATTTCGTTGCAGTATTTCTGTTCATTCAAATTCCCATCGATAAAATGCAATTCTGTCCGTAGTGCATCCCATAACCCGAGGCACTCTGTTCACAAAGTTGACATCAGCAAACCGCTCACCCACACACATTGTCTGCGGTTGTGAGGCTGGTTGGACATACTGCCAAATTCTCTAAAACATTGGTGGTGGCTTATGGTAGAGAAATTAAGATTACATTTTCTGGCAACAGCTCTGGTGGATGTTCTTGCGGTCTGCATGCCAATTGCACGCCCCTCAACTTGAGACAGTGTTGTGACACAACCTATTTTAGTGGCCCTTTGTCCTCAGCACAAGGTGCACCTGTGTAATGATCATGCCGTATAATCATCTTGATATGCCCAGTGGCGATTTTGTAAATCTTTGTGGGGCAAAAATAGAAATGTGGGATGCATGCCAGCAAAGCCACAACACCACACAAAAAATACAATAAATTGCACTATACCAGTGTTACACCTGGCTATCAGTGGAGCCTTGTCTGGCAGTGAAACAGTTAATTCAGCCTAATTTAGTGCCTTTAAATAAACACAGCTGATATGGCTGACTTGCTGAAACAAATGTGGTTTCTACTGACAATTGAGATGTGCAAACTATGGCATAAGAGGACAACAAGCAGATAAGAGGCAATCCGTAATTTAGTTTAAGACTAATGAGCGAGCTAGGGCGGACGTAGTCAACTATATGTACAGCGACAGAATTCAGAACATTAGTGTTCTCCCTGTACACCAAGTTCGAACCCTAGGATAAATAAAGGGGGCATATAAGCAGACAACGAAAGCTCTTACAATATTCGATGATTACATTTCTCAAAAACAGGTTATAGACTACATGTGCACCACCAAGTCAGAATAGTAGGCAAAATTGAGGGACATGGTCTACTAACAGTATTACTTTCTTAGCTACAGTAACATATCCCCCCCTGGTATATTACATCCTTTATGCAGCAGTATACAAGACATGTTTGGACTCACCTTGTTGTGTTGTGCTCATTTGAACAGGAAGGTGGTGCGGCAGTTCTTTGTGGGCAATTTTTTTTAATCAAAGTCTGTCATTCTCTGGATTTACAGTGCTTTCAAAACAACTGGGAACTCTGGGGGGGTGGGGGGAGGTTGAATCGTGATGACGTCAGTGATCTTCAGGTCATAGCTTTAGAAAGAGGCCCGAGTTCCCGATTTACAATTCCGAGTTGGATGAAAGTTCAAAACGCATTTTCCCAGTCGTAGCTCGTTTCCCCCCAGCAATGTTTATGTCCAATGGACGATGAGCACCAATAAATTGTATCTATAATTTCTCTTCATATGACAAGGATTAGGAGCTTTTATTTCAGCGTAACTATACATGTTGCGTTTATATTTTTGTTCAGTGCAGCATGGAGAGACTTCTGGGTAGCCTACATTCAGAACCTCACTATCATATCTTATTGGCAGACGGACCTACTTTAATGACCATTCCTTGTGTATCAAGTCCAGAAAGACACTGGTCGGGAGGAGGGGTGGGGATGGAAGGAAGGAAGAAAAACCTATGAATGATTTAATCGCTCCACAAATAGATTTGCCTAATACAGACGAGGCCTCTGATCCAAACTGATACACAGCTGGAGCACTGTTATTGGAGAGGGAGAAAAGAGGGGGTATGAGAGAAAGGGACGGAAAGTGAGTATGACCGGAGGTAAATATGGAATGCGCTTCTGCATTAACATTTATTGTATAGGATGAGCCACCTTTGTGTTATAGCAGGCCATTTCTCTTTTTTTCCTTGAGCAGATGGTCAGGGGGCCAGTATGTAATTACAAATCATTTGTAGACTGCAATTTGACCACAAGAAGCCCCAAACAGATACGCAACATATAAAGTGTTGGTCCCATGTTTCATGAACTGAAATAAAAGGTCCCAGAAATGTTCCAGACGCACAGAAAAACATTTCTATCAAAGTCTGTGCTCAAATTTGTTTACATCTCTGTTAGGGGGTTCCCGAGTGGCGCAGCGGTCTAAGGCACTGCATCTCAATGCGAGAGGCGTCACTATGGTACCTCTAAAATGTGCAGATTTGTCACACAACACAATGCCACAGATGTCTCAAGTTTTGAGGGAGCGTGCAATTGGCATAAAATGTAAAGTACATTTCTTCTCCAACATCGTTTTAGAGAATTTGGCCAAGTCCAACCGGCCTCACAAACACAGACCACTTTTAACCAGCCACCCGGACAGCTGATGAAACAGAGTATTTCTGTCTGTAATAAAGCCCTTTTTTCTGTGAAAAACTCATTCTGACTGACTCGGCCTTGCTCCCCAGTGGGTGGGCCTGGCCCCCAAGTGGGTGAACCTATGCCCACCCATGGCTGCGCCCCTGCCCAGTCATGTGAAATCCATAGATTATGGCCCAATTTATTTATTTAAATGGACTGTAACTAACTAAAATTGTTGCATGTTGCGTTTAAATTTGTTTAGTGTATTTGACTAAAACATCATTTAAAACCTTGCTTACTGATTATACGATCACAAATCTATTATGCATGGGAATACTTTGGAACAGTTTTCCTAAATTCAAATCACTTTGAAGCTGATTAGCTGGTGTTTTTAGCCTTCTATGTAAAACTTTGTTTTTGGTTCAGAACCTGGGGGCCAAATAAAATGACGGACCGCCAGATGGGGAACCCTGCTTTCGAGTAACAATACTTCTGTGTCTATATGGTGCCCCTGGCATCATAGGGGTTAATACATGGTTTTTGTAGGGCTGTCTGGGGAAAAAGGGGAACATGAAGGGACTCTCCACCATTCACCTAGTCCACTCCTCACTCTAATGTATGGGCTTCTTTAGGAGGAAGACCTGTGATTCTCTCCCTCTGGTAAATATGGTGGTCCTGCTAGCCCCCCTCGCTAATGTACATTACATTTGCGTGTGTGTGTGTTTTTACTCTCCTTGTGGGAACCAGAAGTCCTCACAAGGAACATTCTGACAAGTGAGGACATTTCAGTTTAGGAGTTAGATTTAGGGAAAATAGGATTTTGAATGGGTTGTGTGTTAGGGTATAGTAGAAACAAAACATGTGTGTGCACAGGGATAGATTGAAAGAGAGAGCAAGGGATAGAAACAGAGTGCTTGTGTGTGTAATGTGTATTTGGTGGCCAGGGGTCTTCCCAACTCTACACCACACAAAGAGCTGCTTAACATGAACACACCAGGGGGCTCTTGGGAAACCTATTGGCTCTTAGGGAGAGGCCAGGGTAGAGGCGGAGGAGAGAACTAAAGAAAAATCACCTAAAGGTTACGGTTATAGGAGTGTGACGAGACTGCTTATCTAGTGAGGGGAATCAGTGGAAGCTTGCTAACGCGCACAAATTAATACTCTAGATCACATATTTGGCAAAAATCTATCCATATCATACTCAGGAACCCACAGAAGGGAAATACAAATTGTTGAATACCAGGACTGTTGCCCAAAAGCAAAACACACGCACACCACCCCTCCCCCCCACCCTCCTACTGTGTTTCCTTTGTGTGTTTCATTGTAACAGTTTTGTCTATGCCATATGGAGGGGTTTTACAGAGTTGGACCCCCAGCAGCTGAACCATTGTTTTGGGGTCACAGAGGTCACAGGGATTGTGTTCCAGGCTAATTCCTCCTTTCACTGACTCCAGATCAGAGTCTATAATGATCCGACCAGCCCAGCACAGGGGATTAGTGTTGGATCTGACACCCACAGGGATGGGATGGAAGGAGAGGGGGGGTGGAAAGAAGGGAGGGATGGAAGAAGAGAGGGATGGGGGAGGGAGGAGAGAACCCCAGAGGGATGACATCTTCAGATGAAACATTGTAGCCACTCTTTTCACAGCGGGGCTCAATTGTTACCCCTATTATACAAAGACACTGGAGACACCAGGGAGAACCACACTTTTCCACCTCATTTCACCAACTACAGCTTGAACAAACATTATCAGGAGAGAAATAAAGAGAAGAGGGACAGAGAAGAGAAAAGTTCATTAATGGAAGAGAAAGTAATTGGTTTCTGTGATCGTAGTCACCCTGAGACCTGATTGCCCTCCTCACCACGGTTCACCAGTGGTAGGTTAAACTTACCGTATGCTTCCCAGTCGAAAAAGTTTGCACATATACACTACATGAACAAAAGTATGTGGACACTTGCTCGTCGAACATCTCATTCCAAAATCATGGACATTAATATGGAGTTGGTCCCCCCTTTGCTGCTATAACAGCCTCCATTCTTCTGTAAAGGCTTTCCACTAGATGTTGGAACATTGCTGGTGGACTTGCTTCCATTCGGCCACAAAAGCCACATACTTTTGTATATATAGTGTATTTTGATGACTTTTTTTATGTGATTTGTTTCGTTTTGGTATACGGTAGGCATTTTCTTCGGCTCTTCATGCACACAATTTTCTTGAGCCAGGTCAAAGTTAGTCTACACTCCTTCGTCGGTGATTGGTAGACAGTACTACTCCTAGTTGGAGTGGGAACATGAAGTCTGTTGTCATTCAACGAGAGACATCTTGTTTTCATGCAAATGATTTTACCCTGCGACCAAGACCTGCTTTGCAAAAATTTCCAAATTAATGACAGTTTTTTCCCCGCTTAGATTAATTCTGACTATTTTGAGGAAGTGTTTCTGGCTGTTGTTGTTGCTACAGTGGCTCAAGAGGGACAAACTATTACCACTTTTTGTCTTGTTTTTCAACCAAAGGTCTTTAGGGTGTATGAGAGCACAGACGGTCGGCTCGCCTTGCCGAGTTCTGCCAGGAGCAAACCGACCCTATGTATGCAAACGCCTTTAGGTCTCCTCAGAATGGTTCATCAATGGTGGGTAATGGTTAACTTTACTAATCTACAGGAATATCAACACGCACCATCACAAAGGAGAGGGCAGAGAAGAAGGGAAAACCAAAATAAACACATTACATTTCTAGATAACAGTACTCACGGGCATCTTGCATCCCAAAAATCTGAGGAGGGTACGTGAGGCTGGCTGGGGGGTGGTCCGGATCGGGGCTAGGCCCAACTGTAAGTTGGAGAATATAGCATTTTTCAAACACCTGAAACAGCTTTTTTCCTGCTATCTAGAGCCATAATAAAGATGGTTATTTCTATATAAAAATACTATTTTTCTGCATATCTAAGCCTACGTCTTGAGCTGTCTGTATCCTCCTGACTGGTGTTTCTTTTTTTTAAAGAAATGACAAATGCATCTCTGCTAAAATCTGGGCACAAGATTGATAGTTATCACTTAATTTTCTAAAGTCTACCAACCTGGCCAGCAGGCATGCCAGCAAAGATGGACAAGCCAGATACTCTAACTTGATAGCCTGAAATGGCTTCTTGGTAGCTACTATAGGAAACTATCTGGGCTAGCTAAAGGCAACTTCATAAAATTGCTAAGTGACTAGTGGTATTACAGAGAATAAAAAAATATTTGAGGCACGTGACAGTACTACTCACTTGTATGTATGTTGTAATATGATCTAAAGTAAAACATGTAGACTTCATTTCAAGGTATATTGCACCCTATGTAATATAATAATATTAATGTATGCCATAATGTACATTTTTGCCAACACTTTTATCCAAAGTGCATACTGTATGTAAAGACCATATTGTAAATGAAGTTTTAAACTGATGAGTCCTTTTCAATGAGCCACCTAACAAAACTTGCTTGCTTTTTAAACACGTATCTATTTCCCTATATACAGTGCCTTGCGAAAGTATTCGGCCCCCTTGAACTTTGCGACCTTTTGCCACATTTCAGGCTTCAAACATAAAGATATAAAACTGTATTTTTTTGTGAAGAATCAACAACAAGTGGGACACAATCATGAAGTGGAACGACATTTATTGGATATTTCAAACTTTTTGAACAAATCAAAAACTGAAAAATTGGGCGTGTAAAATTATTCAGCCCCCTTAAGTTAATACTTTGTAGCGCCACCTTTTGCTGCGATTACAGCTGTAAGTCGCTTGGGGTATGTCTCTATCAGTTTTGCACATCGAGAGACTGACATTTTTTCCCATTCCTCCTTGCAAAACAGCTCGAGCTCAGTGAGGTTGGATGGAGAGCATTTGTGAACAGCAGTTTTCAGTTCTTTCCACAGATTCTCGATTGGATTCAGGTCTGGACTTTGACTTGGCCATTCTAACACCTGGATATGTTTATTTTTGAACCATTCCATTGTAGATTTTGCTTTATGTTTTGGATCATTGTCTTGTTGGAAGACAAATCTCCGTCCCAGTCTCAGGTCTTTTGCAGACTCCATCAGGTTTTCTTCCAGAATGGTCCTGTATTTGGCTCCATCCATCTTCCCATCAATTTTAACCATCTTCCCTGTCCCTGCTGAAGAAAAGCAGGCCCAAACCATGATGCTGCCACCACCATGTTTGACGGTGGGGATGGTGTGTTCAGCTGTGTTGCTTTTACGCCAAACATAACGTTTTGCATTGTTGCCAAAAAGTTCAATTTTGGTTTCATCTGACCAGAGCACCTTCTTCCACATGTTTGGTGTGTCTCCCAGGTGTCTTGTGGCAAACTTTAAACAACACTTTTTTTGGATATCTTTAAGAAATGGCTTTCTTCTTGCCACTCTTCCATAAAGGCCAGATTTGTGCAAAATACGACTGATTGTTGTCCTATGGACAGAGTCTCCCACCTCAGCTGTAGATCTCTGCAGTTCATCCAGAGTGATCATGGGCCTCTTGGCTGCATCTCTGATCAGTCTTCTCCTTGTATGAGCTGAAAGTTTAGAGGGACGGCCAGGTCTTGGTAGATTTGCAGTGGTCTGATACTCCTTCCATTTCAATATTATCGCTTGCACAGTGCTCCTTGGGATGTTTAAAGCTTGGGAAATCTTTTTGTATCCAAATCCGGCTTTAAACTTCTTCACAACAGTATCTCGGACCTGCCTGGTGTGTTCCTTGTTCTTCATGATGCTCTCTGCGCTTTTAACGGACCTCTGAGACTATCACAGTGCAGGTGCATTTATACGGAGACTTGATTACACACAGGTGGATTGTATTTATCATCATTAGTCATTTAGGTCAACATTGGATCATTCAGAGATCCTCACTGAACTTCTGAAGAGAGTTTGCTGCACTGAAAGTAAAGGGGCTGAATAATTTTGCACGCCCAATTTTTCAGTTTTTGATTTGTTAAAAAAGTTTGAAATATCCAATAAATGTCGTTCCACTTCATGATTGTGTCCCACTTGTTGTTGATTCTTCACAAAAAAATACAGTTTTATATCTTTATGTTTGAAGCCTGAAATGTGGCAAAAGGTCGCAAAGTTCAAGGGGGCCGAATACTTTCGCAAGGCACTGTACCTCTTTTCCTATTTCAATCTCATCATTCTCCTCCCTCTGAAAGCACCTAGCTATCATTTAAATTAAATTCATGTTCTCGAGGACTCAGGAGCCCAGGCAAGGCCAGAGGATAAAAGGGCCAACCGATTTACAACTATTCCAATCATTAGAGATGAAGAAAGGCTATGAGGAACGGACATGTACTTTAGACAATTGAGAAAGAGCCCAAGACCTGCAGGTATATGCACAGTGTGCAAAAACATGAAGAACACCTGCTCTTTCCATGACACAGACTGACCAGGTGAATCCAGGTGAAAGCTATGATCCCTTACTGATGTCACTTGTTAAATCCACTCCAATCAGTGTAGACGAAGGGGAGGAGACGGGTTAAAGAAGGATGTTTAAGCCTGGAGACAATTTAGACGTGGATTGTGTATGGGTGCCATTCAGAGGGTGAAAGGGCAAGACAAAACATTTAAGGGGTGCAACTCAATAGTAGGAAGGTGTTCTTCATGTTTTGTACACTCCGTGTATGAATGCATACATTATGTAAACATGCTCGCTGTGTATAAGATAGAGGACATCCACACGCAACCATCTATTCAAAAGATGTCTATTTTCCATATGAATGGTGTTCTTAACTGCATGGACGTGGTCTTGGCATTTCGCTTTGGGAGAATGAAAACTATGCATCAATGGAGAGATCCTGATTTATTTAAAAAAAATTACATTTGCTCTGCTGACCATGTGAATAGATTAATACAGAATACAGTATGTACGCGTGATTACATCAGAAACGATTGACACAGTCTATTAGGAGACCTATCCTTCAAACATGACAGCATCCCTATGCTCCGTGGCCCTCAAGGCCAACCCGTATCAACATCAAAACCACGAGAAAGAAATTAGATTGTTCCAAACCCCGAGCATAGGACCGTTGTCACGGTAACCGGCGGCGCACAGACTAGTGGCAGACCTCCACATATTTGCCCAGAGTTTAAACTATTTCTTACAAAAGGACACACATGCACGTATACATGAGCACAGACAACAAGGGCATGTGTTTGGCAGATGGTAGAGGGAGAGCAAGAGAGAAAGAGAGAGAAAGAGTAAGAGAGAGAGAGTAAGAGAGTGAAAGAATACAAGTGAGAGAGTGTAAGAGAGAGAGAGTAAGAGGAAGAGATAGAGAGAGTAAGAGTGAAAGAGGAAGAGAGAGTGTGGGAGGGAGAGAGTAAGAGAGTAGGAGTGAAAGAGTAAGAGCGAGAGTGTAGGAGAGAGAGAGAAAGAGAGAGTAAGAGTGAAAGAGGAAGAGGGAGTGAGAAGGACCAGCAGCACAGCTCATCTGATCAGACCAGCCCTGATGTGCACATGAGTTCACAGGGATTCCATAAGGTTCCCAGGGCCACTGACCAATACACAGGGAAGACAAGTGACCAGACCAGAGTAGCCATTCTCCTTTTCTAGCCATTCCACCACTCACAGACATCACAAACAGGAGCACAATTGCATTCTTCTCTCCTTCATTCTCTCTCCTCTCTTTTTTGTCTCTCTTGAGAAGAGAAGATGCGTCACTTGAAAAAGCACAGTAGCTGCGTTTTAGAGTCGGTGTGTGGCAGGGTGACACCACTCTTTCCCTTGTTTTCCCCCATTTGGGGAAGACTGGGGTAAATTGAAAGTGGGTCCTCAGCTCCCTCCCCTAGCCTCTCACTAGACCCCCTCTGTGTCTGTGTGTGTGTCATTAATACCTCTGGTAGGGTAGCGTTTTGTGCAGGCTATATAAAGAACAGGAAGCTAGGGGGTCATTGGGGCAGGACTGAAGGTCAGCTCAATCAGTCTCCTCTCCAGCGTGATGACGTCGTCGCTGTGATGGATGGATGTGATGTGATGGATGCAGCATGGGTGTCAGGTCCCCTGAAACACGCAAGTCAAGATGAGCCACATACATCAACACACACCATACATTCTCCCACTATCTGGCGCTCTCTCTCTCACACACACACACACACACACAGTTCTCCTGTCCTCCGCTGTATCTAATATCATCGAGTGAGGTGTCCTGCCTGTATTTCTAGCTAGAACAAAGTCTGACATATCGATCGGCAGCAGAGCCATATAAAGACAGACACACCCGGTAGTACCCCATCTCGACCTGCCGCCCATCGGAAATGAGGAACACATTGAGAGTTGTTAACCACACGGCGGTATATGGCTCTGGGGGTGCGGGAGTTTTCGGGGGTTGGCATGGAGACCCTCTGTTGTGTGGGAAGCGTTCCAAACATGATGGGAGGGGGCAGAATTTAGTGACTCAAGGTGTCTGGGGTGATTGGGGAGGGCTATAGGGACAATGGCCCCCTCCATTAGGCCTAATGGGGACACATGTAATGGGATTAGGGCACCTGGGGGGGCGGGTGGGGGGGGACCACATGGGGAGACACTGCACTTGTCCCACACACACCCCCTCACCCCCATGTCCCACTCCATCAAACCTGCCTGACAGTGTCTGACTGCCCAGCAAGTTCTCCTTGATTGGAGAAGGATGGATGAGATGGCTGTCTGTAGGTCTGTCTATTCAGTCTGTGGTTAGATTGAGCGCTTTCAGAAAGTATTCACAACCCTGGACTTTTTCCACGTTGTTGTTACAGCCTGAATGTAAAATGGAATACATTGAGATTGTGTGCCACCGATCAACACACAAAACCCCATAATGTCAAAGTGGAATTTTGTTTTTAGACATTTCTACAAATGAATACAAAAAAGAAGTCATCTGAAATGTCTTTAGTCAATAAGTGTTCAACCCATTTGTTATGGCAACCCTAAATATGTTCAGTAGTCACATAATAAGTTGCATGGAGTCACTGTGTACAATAGTAGTCCAAACGTACAGATAATTGTAAGGTCCCTAAGTCGAGTAGTGAATTTCAAGCACAGATTCAACTACAAAGACCAGGGAGGTTTTCCGATGCTTCGCAAAGAAGGGCACCTATTGGTAGATGGGTGAATTTTTTTTAAAAAGCAGACAATGAATATCCCTTTGATCATGGTGAAGTTATTAATTACACTTTGGATGGTGTATCAATACACCCAGTCACTACAAAGATACAGGCGTCCTTCTTAACTCAGCTGCCGGAGAGGAAAGAAACCGCTCAAGGTTTTAGCCATAAGGCCAATAATGATTTTAAAACAGTTTCAGAGTTTAATGGCTGTGATGGGAAAAAACTGAGTAGTTACTCCACAATATCAACCCAAATGACAGAGTAAAAAGAAGGAAGTCTGTACAGAATACAAATATTTCAAAACATGCACCCTGTTCGCAATAATACACTAAAGTAATACTGCACATTTTTTTAAACATTTGGTCCTGAATACAAAGCATTATGTTTGTGGCAAATACAACAACACATTCCTGAATACCACTGTCCATATTTTCAAGCATGGTGGTAGCTGCATCATGGTATGGGCATGCTTGACCATCAGCACATACTAGGGAGTTTTTCAGGATAAAAAGGAACTGGATGGAGCTAAGCACAGGCAAAATCCTAGAAGAAAACCTGGGTTCAGTCTACCTTCCAACAGACACTGGGAGACAAAATCACCTTTAGGCAGAACAATAACCTAAAACTCAAGGCCAAATATACGCTGGAGTTGCTTACTAAGACGACATTGAATGTTCCTGAGTGGCTTAAATCAGTTTGAAAAACTATGGCAAGACACACCAACTTGACAGAGCTTGAAGAGATTAAAAACAAACAATGTGCAAATATTGTACAATCCAGGTGTGCAAAGCTCTTACTCTAAAAGACTTACAGCTGTAATCGCTGCCAAAAGGTGATCCTAACATGTGATTCAGGGGGTTGAAAACTTATGTATTAGGGTTTTATTTTTCATTTATCTTTAAAAAGGTTAGAATTTTTCTTCCACATTACAGATTATTTGTGTAGATCATTGTAGAAAAAAGACAATTAAATCCATTTAAAATCCTCATTTGTAACACAACAAAATGTAGAAAAGTCAAGGGTTGTGAAAACTTTAAGGGGCGGATTCTGGATCGAATCCCCGAGCTGACAAGGTACAAATCTGTCTTTCTGCTCCTGAACAAGGCAGTTAACCCACTGTTCCCCGGTAGGCAGTCATTGTAAATAAGAATGTTCTTAACTGACTTGCCTAGTTAAATAAAGGTTCAATAAAAATAATTCAAAGGCAATGTATATCCCAGATACATTCTCAAGCAAAACCAAGTTTCGCATTAAAGCTGAAAACTAAAGATTAAAATAGTATTTGATAAGGGATATCAAACAAATCCTGACAGACATTTTGGGCAATATATGCTTTTAGTGAATTTTTCATACATCATTATCCCCCGCCCCAGTGATGTGAATCATAAAATAATAAATTGGGGGAAAAGTGTCCAATGAATCTTTACCAGTCACCACTCCCCGTTCCCCCTCTCCAAATTCCTCCCCTCACCCCAGGACAAGACGCCCAGTCAATTAATAAGACATTGTCTCCTCCCCCAGGGGCCGGTGCACAAGAGGCCACCCAGGAACCAGCGGCCCTCCATCTAAAGCTGCTTCACTGGTGGCCCCCAGGAATGCAGAACATCGCTTTGGGAACAGGACAAGGACAGGGGGTCCGGGTGGGGTGAGAGTAGAAAGGGGGGAGGCAAGAGAGAATAGAAACAGCCCCATCATCATCATCATCATGCTGGGCCAGGGCAAGCCAGTCAAAACTGGAGGGCAACAAAAGGAAATGGCATCCAGGGTTCCAGTCTCTCTCCAGGATCCAAAGCCACTTCACTTCACCCCTCTCCAGTCAAATCCCACCTACCACACACACACCACCACCATAACCCACCCCAAAGCACTATCACACGGCTGCCCCAGTCATAAACCCCCCCCCACACACACGACAGTCCTGCCCCCCCTTGGATACATCCCAATCCCGGCCCTCTCCCACAGTCCTGCACCTTCAAAAACAGACTCCCTGTTCTTGTCTGCTTCTCTTTCCGTCTCCCTCACTCGCAGCATCAGTTGCAAAAGGGCAAAAATCTTACGAAAGTGACGTCATTAAATTAGGGTTTACCTTTATTGAACAAGGGCTGACAACTAAGTGCTGTACTGTCCAAGAATAAAACCAGAATTCAGATCCAGACTGAATAGGACATTTAGGCTTAACCGTTATCACATAGAAGTTACATATGGCAAGAACAGTGCGCTGGTGCTACTTTCCTTGAGAATCACGTCAACATTTCAGTCAGACACAACTGAAGCAACCCTCCGATGGGGGACTGCGTTTCATTTACATGGTAGTAGAATGATGCTGCCATACATTCCCCCTGGGAATACCACTACTGACAGCCATGACAACTCACAGAACACTGTCTGGGTATACCACTACCGACAGCCATGACAACTCACAGAACACTGTCTGGGTATACCACTACTGACAGCCATGACAACTCACAGAACACTGTCTGGGTATACCACTACCGACAGCCATGACAACTCACATAACACTGTTTGGGAATACCACTACTGACAGCCATGACAACTCACATAACACTGTCTGGAAATACCACTACCGACAGCCATGAGAACTCACAGAACACTGTCTGGGAATACCACGACTGACAGCCATGACAGCTCACAGAACACTGTCTGGGAATACCACTACTGACAGCCATGACAACTCACAGAACACTGTCTGGGAATACCACTGACAGAGCCACAGACACCGAGCCCCCTCTGCTGTCCAGATACTGAACAGTAACTATTGGCAGGAAATAGTTTATAAATATGGACTTCTCCATGCTTAGCTTCGAACTACTGAGAATGTGAAACAATCTCTACTGAACCAAGTCACTATGACGTAACTAAATAATCAGACATCAATTCCTTTTAATATTCATCTCTGCCAAATTAGTTAATTAAATGGTACAGCCGGATTTAGCTGTGTTTTACCAAAACATTCGTACCACAAGACTTGAACTTAGATATTTTACAGTATTACATTATTTTCTATATAAAAGAATAAAACCTTAATGCCCTTCACGTTTTTTTTTAAATAAACATTTATTTAAACAGATATATTAAACAAACCACAAACAAGCAATACCAACAGGATTGGTTTACGAAACAAAACACACTCCCTTCCAATGATAATATGCGAGTTGATTCAACTCGTTCTCACCCAAAACAATGCAATGCAATACAATACAATACAAGGGTCACACACACAAAACGTTAACCTTATTTTCCTGACAAAACAAAACACAGTAGAAATCACATCAAAATTCATTGCTTAAAAAAAAAAAACTATTAGTATTCAATGTCATTCTCCCTCTGTAAAAGTTCACATTTCAAGACAACCCACTGCATTGTATCCAATGCAGTTGAATTATATATATTTTTGAAAGTCATACCGTTTAGAATCTTATGGCGTAGCATAATTAAAGTATTTACAGCATTAGGACAAAGAAAAATACGGTTATTATTTTCGTTATTTCTTAAATGTACACGCATCTACCTAACTTCTATGACTCTTAACGCAAATACAATTTCTAGCCCAGCTAGATAAAATTTACAGATTTGATATAATAGCCATGAAATAACTTCTTCCAAATATTTTCTTAAAGCCTTTTTCTATGGATAAATATAAAATATAGTCACTAATGTTGCACAGTGAGTGGATAATGAGCTACAGAGAAGAGAATTAGGATGGTCCCTCAGTACCAGTTCATTAGAGCCAGGAGCTGGTCGACGCTGCCCTCTTGTGGCTGCCGTTGGACATGTCATCTTAAAACTACGGAGTGCCCTTTGCTTAACTTAGACATAATTTACAGTTAACTTTCAAATAAGAATACAAAAAGGAATTACATTTTATTTTGATAGACAACACAAATGTAAATAAATACATGTTCTATGATGCTAAAGCTATTCAAATCAAATGCACAGGTGTTGTTTTCATGGTTCCTCGTTTTTGAAGTAAGAAAATGTCCCTTGTAGAGTTCAGAATTAGAACAGCCCCAGGAAATCTTCTCTTACGAAACTCGGGATCAAACCAAAACACATAAACCACATCTGTTGAACAAATTATTTTCTAATTTAGGATGCATGTAAGATTCATCTATTTTAACAGGACTAAAACAATAGGACCGGATTCACAGCGAACAACAGCGCATATACACACACACACACACCATCATTTTACATGGGTAGACAATATAGAAAAATACCCAGAACACCGCTATGCTCTTCAGTTCATAACATAATGCCGTATCGGAGAACATCCATGGTTTGGCTGGCCTGCACACCTGAATGATGGTGTATTAAGTGACCAAACCATATACCGCATGTCAAATGGCCCAAACACACAGGTATTGTGTTCACAGTGATGGCTAGGCTACGTATGCCCTTGCAGTAACTAAAGGGGTAAGCAGTAGTGTCATAAATTACATTGACTGATGTTCCATTCCAAATGGAGGACAATTATCTACCGTGAACAAACCATCAATTGAATTCCCCCCCACACACACACAAAAAAAAAAACATTGTAAAAAAAAATATATCAAAAGTGCAAAGGTCGATAATATTAAAGCTGATTTGCATGTTAGAAGGTTGGATATTTCAGATATAGTCTTTTGAAAGGACCCACCGCTACAGTACTATTCAGGAAGACAAGCTCCAGAGAACCATGCCCATGACAATGTGGGATGTGTCTGTCTGTACCACCAATAGCATTGAATGTAGTGGGATGGGAGAGAACCAAGTGCCTCAGCCCTCAGGCACAGGACTCACCTGGCAACAGGGGGGGGGGGGGGGGGGGTCGAGCTTATTTCAAAATAGCATAGCTATTGAGTGAGGATGCACATTACAAACTAAATTGGGAACAAAAACTTTTGGGTGTGAAGTGTGAAGATGATGTTAATAAAAAGACAAGTCAGCTTGGAGCGAGTCTGACCTAAAATGACACGAAACCGCGAGAGAGTTGAGCATTTCCCTTTCTGGAACAAACAGGCCAGCACTACAGCAGACTCCCAGCTCCCAAAGGAGAGTTCAATATAGGACACACTCCTTCCTCTCCTCCCTTCCGTTCTCCTTAAACCCCCCCCCTCTTCCGGTCCTCCCATCCCCTGCTTCCTCTCTTCTGTGAGTTGTGCTCTCTAGTCTATTAATAGACCCAAACAACTTTAGGTTTAATGGGGCAGAAAAGAAGGAGGGAGGGAACTCATGTAGAATGAAGTCAGGAGAAGAGAAGAGCTTTGTACTATTTAGCTTCTAGGGTTCAGCCTTTTAGTCCATGAAACTGAGAAGTGCATGTGTGTGTGTGTGTGTGTGTAAACAGTGTTCCCTGTTGACATATCAAGCTATAGGTTCAGACCTTTTTTGGAGTGGACTGCATGAAATGGGGAGAGCAATAATATATTTATGGTTTCAGCATGAACTGAGTTCAAATGAAGCCCTCAATCCAAAAAGCAAGCTGAAAAGTCCCTGTGCCCCGTTGTCTAGAAATAAACAAGTTCACGCCTCTGACAGTCAGACAGTGTCATACAGATATTCAGACAGGAAGTATCCTCACCAATACGAGTCGGATGGGGAAACATGTGAGTACTTGCATAGAAAGGAAACATCGCATGCAGATCTTAACAGGCCGCTACCTAAAAGTGTGTTTCCACACAGAATGCCGCTTCTAACTACTCAAGTAGATAAAGAAAGCCAGGTCGAGGCGCTCTTCGCAAAGCAACATGTCAAGATGTGCATCACAAGAGTTCAAACCACAGTGCGTGTCCCAAGAACGCCAACCAACCATTATCTCAGTCCTGCAACACTAGAATACAGAGAAAGACACGATGAAAGGAGATTCATTTATGTTTCTACAAAAATAGCAACCAGTGAACTGTTTGTAGTAGTCTGAAGCAGAGCCAGACAGAGTACCAGTCAAGATTGGACACACCTACTCATTCAAGGGTTCTTATTTATTTTTACTATTTTATATTTTGAAGATTAATAGCAAAGACATTAAAACTATGAAATAACACATATGAAATCATATTGTAATCCCCCAAAAAATCTTAAATCAAAATATATTTTATATTTGAGATTCTTCAAAATAGCCACCCTTTGCACAGTCCTGGCATTCTCTCAACCAGCTTCACCTGGAATGCTTTTCCAACAGTCTTGAAGAAGTTCCCACATATAGCCACCCGGCAGGGTAGCCTAGTGGTTAGAGCGTTGGACTAGTAACCGAAAGTTTGCAAGTTCATATCCCCGAGCTGACAAGGTACAAATCTGTCATTCTGCCCCTGAACAAGCAGTTAACCCACTGTTCCTAGGCTGTCATTGAAAATAAGAATTTGTTCTTAACTGACTTGCCTAGTTAAATAAAGGTCAAAATAAATAAATATGCTGAGCACTTGTTGGCTGCTTTTCCTTCACTCTGCAGTCCGACTCATCCCAAACCATCTCAATTTGGTTGAGGTCGGGTGATTGTGGAGGCCAGGTCATCTAATACAACACTCAATCACTCTCCTTCTTGGTCAAATAGCCCTTACACATCCTGGAGGTGTGTGGGGTCATTACCCTGTTGAAACACAAATAACAGTCCCACTAAGCGCAAAACAGCTACAGCTACAGAATGCTGTGGTAGCAATGCTGTTTAAGTGTGCCTTGAATTCAAAACAAAATCAGACAGTGTCACCAGCAAAGCACCCCCACACCACCTCCTCCATGCTTCACAGTGGGAAATACACATGCAGAGATCATCCGTTCACCTACTCTGCGTCTCACCAAGACACAGCGGTTGGAACCAAAAATCTCTAATTTGGACTCCTCAGACCAAAGGACAGATTCTACCATTCTAATGTCCATTGCTCGTGTTTCTTGGCCCAAGCAAGTCTCTTCTTATTACTGGTGTCCTTTAGTAGTGGTTTCTTTGCAGAAATTTGACCATGAAGGCCTAATTCACGCAGTCTCCTCTGAACAGTTGATGTTGAGATGCGTCCGTTACTTGAACTCTGTGAAGCATTTATTTGGGCTGCAATTTCTGAGGCTGGTAACTGTAATGAACTTATCCTTTGCAGCAGAGGTAACTCTAGGTCTTCCATTCCTGTGGTGGTCCTCCATTCCTGTCCTCATGAGAGCCAGTTTCATCATAGCGCTATAATGGTTTCTGCAATTGCACTTAAGAAACTTTCAAGTTCTTGAAATTTTCCAGATTGTTACTTTAAGACATGAAGGTCAGTCAGACTGTCATTTCTATTTGCTTATTTGAGCGGTTTTTGCCATAATATGGACTTGGTATTTTACTAAACAAGGCTCTCTTCTGTACACCACCCCTACCGTGTCACAACACAACTGATTGGCTCATTAAAGGAAATAAATTCCACAAATTAACTTTTAAGGCACACCTGTTAATTGAAATGCATTCCAGGTGACTACCTCATGAAGCTGGTTGAGAGAATGCCAAGTGTGCAAAGCTGTCAAAGGCAAAGGGTGGCTATATGAAGAATCTCCAATATAAAATCTATTTTGATTTTTGGAACACTTTTTTGGTTACTACATGATTCCATTTGTGTTATTTCAGTTTTGATGTCTTCACTATTATTCTACAATGTAGAAATTTGTCAAAAGAAAAACACTTGAATGAGTAGGTGTTCTAAAACGACAGACAGACAGAGACAAGGGCAGGAGACAGCATCTAATGTAGAAAAGGCAGAGATTTTTGACACAGTACTTGTAACTCCCCTGCCACCTTCAAGACAAGTTGATGTATATGAGGATCCTACCCTACTATTTGTCGTCCACAACAAAACACTGACTAGGCCTGAAACATAACATCAACCTGCCATTGAAACGTTTTGCAATGAGGTGACACTGGGTCTAGATCTCAGGGGGGGGGTGGGTCTAGATCTCAGGGGGGGGGGGGGGTTCTAGATCTCAGGGGGGGGGGGGGGGTTCTAGATCTCAGGTTGGTGGTCTGAGCATTTCCATCTATCATAACTTATTAATGGTTCACAGCTGTTTAACACAAAAAGAAGAAAGAATTTCGGTCTGCATTATTGTCATACATAAAATCCTGCAAAATATATGTGCTCCGCTTTAAAAACGAGAGGTTCACCCCAATGTGAGAAGCTGCAGTACTTGTGGCTTAGCGGCCCATTTTTTAAATAACGCATCATACCAGTATAAAAAGAGACCAAGAAACACAACCAGGACGACCATCTACTAAACCTGACAAACTAACAAACAAAAAGACATGACTGAAACAGAGTTGTGGTTGTAGAGGGTTCTCGCCGCTGTCTAGCCCTGAATCCATAGAGCAGCCCTTATCATTTGGCGTGTGTCTACTGCTAGCAATGACCGAGAGGTGGTTCCTGCTCCCGCTGCATGCTCAGTTTTGGAGGCGTGCGTGCGTGCGCTGTCCATGCGTGTGACTGATTGACTGCGAGCTGCCATGGAAGGAGAGCAAGAGAGGGAGAGAACAATAGAGGGTTCTCCCTGCCGTCCGTCCAGCCATCTTTCTGACGGCGCAGGCCTTCTTTCCCCTCGCTCGCTCAGTGCGTGTTTTGAGATCGACCGCATGTGACCGCACAGAAAGACTGACCTACAAATTAAGATTAGCGAATCAGCCGTGCTCAGGCTGATCCCCTTTTAATACACCGCCTGTCTCTCATTGTGAGAAGTGGAAGGCTGGAGGGCGCGGGCGTTCCGGGGCAGGGTCACTGTCTGAGCCCAGGGCGAGGGGTGTCGTGACAGGGGTGGTGTTGGAGGGCTGGGGTGGAGGGTTGGGGTCTCCACTCGTCTTCACCTGGTGGGTCTGGGAGGAAGAGGAGTGGGTGTCCTGGTGGGTCTGGGAGGAGGAAGAGGAGTGGGTGTCCTGGTGGGTCTGGGAGGAGGAGGAAGAGGAGTGGGTGTCCTGGTGGGACTGGGAAGAGGAGGAAGAGGAGTGGGTGCTCTCACCGGAGCTGCTCCTGGTCTCTGTGCTGGTGCTGGTCTTCTTCATCTTCCTCCTCTTGGCCAGCGGGGCCTTGTCCACCGTCTGCAGACGGAAACCCTCCCGCTTACACTTGTTGAACGCCTGGAGAAGCAGAACCCAAGACCACAATAAAAACAACAAGAATTGCCTTGGCAGCAGCCAATGCAAGGGGGGGGGGGGGTCCATAAACACAATTACAAACAAGAAATCAACAATAGGAAACTACAATAAACACACTGGATTTATACCCGCCATCACCCATCCCTTTTGGAAGAACTGAAACGGGGATATTGGATATTCTCAAACACTCTCCTTGCCTCGTCTAATGCCAACCCTGTCATTCACTCATGCGCGCCCCCCCCCCCGATTGAATGAATAAAGCTCACGTTGAAGGTAGCCTTGACGTAGGTGTGTACGGACACGGTGGTGGAGGAGCCCAGGATGTCTGGGGTCATCAGAGGGTTGGAGGAGAGCTGGCTGTCGTCTTGGAGCCAGGCGTTGTACCTCAGACCACACATCTTGATACGCTTGTCTGGGTCCACTGTCAGCAGCTCTATAGGTACCACACCAGCGATGGATATTACAAGCACTAATACTGTATGTCAACACAGAATCCATGTTCCTGGAGAGCTATCCTCATGTAGGTTCTCTCCGACCGCAGCTGGAACAAACCTGATTCCGCTTATCAACCAGCCAACTATTAGAGCCAGGCGTGCTAGATTAGGGTTGGAGTGAGAAACCTAGCTCTCCAGGAACAAGGTTGGAGAGCCCTGGACCAGACAGACACCAGGTGAACATTACAGACACCACCGCTGGTGAGCAGCAGCACCAGAGACACGCTGAACTCTCGAGGAGTTACACCTCCATCCAGAGGACACTAAGGTCGACTCACACATCAACTCATTTACAAAAATGTTTTCACCAAACTAGGGGTGAACAACAAGAAAAACACACGCAGAGTAATTACCGGAGTTATTCAGTAAGTGAAACCAACGCAGCCTTCACCTTGCAGCAAAGCATTCCCGAAGTTGACGTCATATCTTCTGACCTTTCAACCCCCCCCCCCCCCCCATGCTCACCTTGTATAAGGTCCTTGGCCTGCTGCGAGACACTCCTCCAGGCCTCGCCCTCGAAGGAGAAGTCTCCCTGTTTAATCTTCCTCATGATCTCTTCAGCGCTGGTGTGGGTCAAACTCTTCCCCTGACACTGGAATGGCACCTGACCCGACAGCATGGTGTACTGGAACATAATCGTAATAAAACACATTCTAAACATAATAATACAGATTTTGGAATCCTACATGTGGCCTATATGATGACGTTGTGTATACATGTTGTCTCCACGTCTTACTAAGTCATGTACTGGGTGTACGCTCACTTGATCTAAGCCCGATTAAGGTTGGCCCAGTTTCTAATACCTCATTAAACAGACGTTTTGGCCGTGCATGTGTCTGTCTGTCTCTGGGGCGTCCGCTCATCGGCTTGCTATGCTTCCAGGGCACTCTGCTATACAGAGCCTGGTCTGTCAGGAAGCGTCACATCACAGCTCTGTACACACAGCCAGCACACTACTATACTCTACCCCCAGGGGCCAACGCGCAGAGCGAGAGAGAGCGAGAGAGGACTGAGGCTGCACGCTTGAAAGGACATGCAGAGAACTCGCTCTTCCTCTCTCTACTCTTCTTCCTCTCACCTCTCGTCTCGCTCTCTTTCCTATCACTCTCCATCCATCCCCCTCACTCACTCGAACCTCCCCTCTTCATTCTTATTCTCTTCAGATGGCCATTGAATTACACTGACATTTCCACTGGCAGGAAGCAATGCCACAGCCTCCTGTGGCCACAGAAAAGTATTAAAAGCTACAGTCTGCGATTAAAAAAAATATTTTTTAAATCAGCTGAGGGATGGGGCTAGGGCACTTGCAACCCTTCTCCAAGTCATAAACAGTGCTTTCTATACGAAGGCTGACAGCCCAGGACATCCAAGAGATCGTTTAACCATCTTTTGACGCAATACATCATTTTGTTTACATTCTTCTAGTTTGTAAACAAAGGAGTAAGAAACCCTCATATTTGGAGTTACGATCAAAATGAACAAATTAAATGACCCGCTCTGCTCTGGCTAGGCCTATGACCGGTCAAGAGGTTTTTTTTGTCAACATAACTCAAGAGAAAAATAGTTATCACATGCGGCGTTCCACAAGGTTCGATTTTGGGTCCGGTACTGTTGAGTTTATAAATGGTTGCATCATCACAAAGCATGGCATTGATTTCCACTGCTACGTAGACGATACACAACTTTACATTTGTGTCACCAGAGGATTTTGGCACCACAAATAAATTATACTGTATTAGTGATTTAAATACTTGGATGGCTCACAACTTCCTCCAGCTAAATCAAGACAAGACTGAGGTACTTATTGTTGGAGCCAAAGCACACAGAGAATCTAGCCGCACATCTGAATTCACAGGCAATAAAGATAAAACACCAGGTAAAAAAAACAACCTAGGTGTCATTTTAGATTCTGAACTCAATTTCGAAACACACATTAGGAATGTGACCAAAGCACATTTTATCCCCACTTGAGGAACATAGAAACGGCAGCGTCTTGGCAATCTCAGGCTGATAGAGGGACTCATTATTACAAGGCGGCTTGACTACTGTAATGCTCTCCAGTCTGGTCTTTAAGAGAATGCCATACAGAATGCTGCAGCACGGGTACTGACCAAGACCACACAGAGAACACACATTACACCGGTTTTAAAAAAGGTCTCTGCACTGGAGTTTTAGAATACATTTGAAGATTATTCTATTGGTTTGTCAATCAATCTACGATTGTGCACCCCAATAATGCCTTTAAGTTCTGTACCCAGTAGGTCCCTCAGGTCCTCTGGCCTTTTAACTATCCCGAAGCCTAGGACCAAGAGGCATGGAGAGGCAGCCTTTAGTTATTATGCCCCCAGCCTCTGGAATAGCCTGCCAGAGAGAACCTGAGGCAGGCCGAATCAGTGGACATAATTAAGAAATCTTAAAAAACATTTTTAGCTTCGCTTTTCCTTAGGGTGCTTTTTTTTGTCTTTCAGTTTTTGTTATTCTTTAGTTTATCCTCTTATGTTATTTGTTGTGTAATAAAAAAAAATATATATTTTCATTGTTTTTTTGAAACTTGTTTTCCCCTGTGAAGCGCATTGCGTTGCATTCATATCTGAAATGTACAGTATAAATAAAGCTAAGTGCTGCTGGTAGATCGTCGTTTAGTGGTGAATATTGATGCGTGTCAGCAGCACAGCACACCCCCGGACACAACAGCAGCATGTTATTCGTACTGAATAAAACATATAGATGGGTATCAGACAGGCCCTAACCACATAACACAGGATACAGAAAACACCGGAACAACTTCCCTTGTGAATGGCCTTGACAAAAACTCCCAACATAAAACTGCTGAATCAAGCTAGAATTTGTGTAGCTGTATTGAATCAATGAAACACAAGATCTACCAGAAGTGCAGCTATTGGTACAGATAAAGGCTCCGGTTGGATTCGGAACACCCCGACATCCTTCTCAAAACCCAATTGGAGGAGACGTTCTAAGGGAAGGAACCTTGGATCTTCAACGTATTTAAAGGGTATAAGGACTCACTCCTTCTCTGTACCACCTCCACTCACCAGGATGACGCCCAGGCTCCAGAGGTCACATGACTCGTCGTAGCCGTCGTATTTGAGGATCTCCGGCGCGGCGTAGGCCAGGGTGAAACACGGCGTCTTCAGCAGCTGGTTGTCTGGGGGCTTCAGCCGGGCGAAGCCAAAGTCTATGATCTTTATCTCAGAGTTCTCACTCTCGTCTGTGAACAGCAAGTTCTGAACGGGGTTAAGAGAGAAACAGGTTTCTGTTATTGCTCCAGAGTCTATTTGAATGCATAATTGCAATCTCAAATGGCACACCCGTTACCATTTCTAGTCCATTAATGACAGGAAGGATGAGATGCACCACTTTTAAAGGGCCAGCTTCAGTTCCATTTGGCCAGATGGAGAAAATAAGCGTTAACAAAAAAAATATATATATATCATGCTTCATTCAAGCCTTTGATCGTTATATTCTATTCATATGCAATGAACATGTACAGCACATTTGGAAAGGATTCAGTCCCTTCCCCTTATCTTGTTTCGTTACAGCCTTATTTCAACATGGATTAAATAAAAATTTTCCTCAAATCTACACACAATACCCCCATACTGACAAAGCAAAAACAGGTCATTTTTTGTTGCAACTTTATTACAAATAAAAATGTACATAAAGTATTCAGACCCTTTGCTATGAGACACGAAATGGAGCTCAGGTGGATCCTGTTTCCATTGGTCAGCCTTCATGTTTCTACAACTTGGGAGTCCACCTGTGGTAAATTCAATTGATTTGGAAAGGCACACACCTGTCTATAAAATGTCCCACAATTGACAGCGCATGTCAGAGCAAAAACCAAGCCATGAGGTTGAAGGAATTGTCCTTAGAGTGCCGAGAAAGGATTGTGTAGAGGCACAGATCTGGGGAAGGGCACCCCAGCCAAACTGAGCAATCTGGGGAGAAGGGCCTTGTTCAGGGAGGTGACCAAGAACCCGATGGTCACTCTGTGAAGATGGGAGAACCTTCCAGAAGGACAACCATCTCTGCAGCACTCAGGTCTTTATGGTAAAGTGGACAGACCACTGTACCATAAAGAAGCCACTCCTCAGTAAAAGCCACATGACAGCCCGCTTGGAGTTTGCTAAAAGGCACCTAAAGGACTCTCAGACCATGAGAAACAAGACTCTCTAGTCTGATAAAACCAAGATTAAAACTATTTTGCCTGAATGCCAAGCGCCACGTCTGGAGGAAACCTGGCCCCATCCCTAAAGTGAAGCATGGTGGTGGCAGCATCATGCTTTGGGGATGTTTTTCAGGGACTGGGAGACTAGTCAGGGTTGAGGGCAAGATGAACAGAGCAAAGAACAGAGATATTATTGATGAAGACCTGCTCCAGAGCTCTCAGGACCTCAGACTGGGGCGAAGGTTCAACTTCCAACAGGACAATGACCCTAAGCACACAGCCAAGACAATGCAGGAGTGGCTTCAGGACAAGTCTCAATTTCCTTGAATGGCCCAGCCAGAACCCGGACTTGAACCCGATCAAACATCTCTGGAGAGACATGAAAACAGCTGTGCAGCGATGCTCCCCATCCAACCCGAGAGCTTGAGAGGATCTGCAGAGAAGAACGGGAGAAACTCCCCAAATACAGGTGTGCCAAGCTTGTAGTGTCATACCCAAGAAGACTCGAGGCTGTAATCGCTTCCAAAAGGTGCTTCAACAAAGTACTAAGTAAAGGGGTCTAAATATTTATGTAAAAGTGATTTGTTTTTTACTTGTAATAAATGTGCAAAAATGTCTAAAAACCTGTTTTTACCTTGTCATTATGGGGTATTGTGTAGATTGATGCAGGTAAAAAAACGTAAGGCTGTAACGTAACAAAATGTGGAAAAAGTCCAGGGGTCAGAATACTTTCTGAACGCACTGTATTTAGCTAGACCATACATAGAGATCATCAGGATAAGTTGGGAGTATCCCTCAAGTTCTTTACTTCCAGGGGTTCAACAGCCTGATCCCAGATCTGTTTGCGCAATATGGCCAGCCCATAAAGATAATAAACGTCCCCTTTTCAGGACCCGGTCTTTCAAAGATAATTCGTAAAAATCCAAATAACTTAACAGATCGTCATTGTAAAGGGTTTAAACACCGTTTCCCATGCTTGTTCAATGAACCATAAACAATTAATGAACATGCACCTGTGGAACAGTCGTTAAGACACTAACAGCTTACAGACGGCAGTCAAATAAGGGCACAGTTATGAAAACTTAGGACACTAAAGAGGCCTTTCTACTGACTCTGAAAAACACAAAAAGAAAGATGCCCAGGGTCCCTGCTGGAAAACGTGCCTTAGGCATTCTACAAGGAGCCATGAAGACTGCAGATGTGGCCAGGGCAAGAAATTACAATGTCCGTACTGTGAGACGCCAAAGAGAGCGTTACAGGGAGACAGGACGGACAGCTGGTCATCCTCGCAATGGCAGACCACGTGTAACAACACCTGCACAGGATCGGTACATTCAAACATCACACCTGTGGGACAGGTACAGGATGGAAACAACAACTGCCCGAGTTACACCAGGAATGCACAATCCCTCCATCAGTGCTCAGACTGTCCACAATAGGCTGAGAGAGGCTGGACTGAGGGCACAAACCCACCGTCGATGGACCAGACAGGACTGGCAAAAAGTGCTCTTCACTTCGGTTTTGTCTCACCGGGGGCGATGGTCGGATTTGCGCTTATCGTCGAAGAATGAGCGTTACACCGAGGCCTGTACTCTGGAGCGGGATCGATTTGGAGGTGGAGGGTCCGTCATGGTCTGGGGCGGTGTGTCACAGCATCATCGGACTGAGCTTGTCGTCACTGCAGGCAATCTCAATGCTGTGCGTTACAGGGAAGACTTCCTCCTCCCTCATGTGGTACCCTTCCTGCAGGCTCATCCTGACATGACCCTCCAGCATGACAATGCCACCAGCCATACTGCTCATTCCTAGTGATTTCCTGCAAGACAGGAATATCAGTGTTCTGGCATGGCTAGCGAAGAGCCCGGATCTCAATCCCATTGAGCACGTCTGGGACCTTTTGGATCGGAGGGTGAGGGCTAGGGCCATTCCCCCCAGAAATGTCCGGGAACTTGCCTTGGTGGAAGAGTGGGGTAACATCAAACAGCAAGAATTGGCAAATCTGGTGCAGTCCATGAGGAGGAGATGCACTGCAGTACTTAATGCAGCTGGTGGCCACACCAGATACTGACTGTTACTTTTGATCCCCACCTTTGTTCAGGGACACATTATTACATTTCTGTTAGTCACATGTCTGTGGAACTTGTTCAGTTTATGTCTCAGTTGTTGAATCTTGTTATGTTCAAACAAATATTTACACATGTTAAATTTGCTGAAAATAAATGCAGTTGACAGCGAGAGGATGTTTCTTTTTTTGTTGAGTTTACATGCCATTTAGCAGATGCTTTCATCCAAGAGACTAAACTCATGCATACATTTTACGTACAGGTGGTCAGGGGAATCAAACCCACTATACTGGTGCAGCAAGAGTCATGCTCTACCAACTGAGCTACAGAGGACCACAGGTCTGGGAGCAGCCTAGACGGTTGAGTAGTACCAATGACAGTGTGTATAAATGGAGAAAGCCATCGATTACTTGGCACCCTTCATTCCTATGTGAAGACTCAATAGCACATTGAAGCCAAATTAAGTCAGTTAAGATGGCGTCTCATGGAGACATAACATGCGCAGTTTGAGCTACTCCAGGAAGTGACATTACAGGCTAGTTCAGTTATGCCCCCTCATTGAGTAAGTCAAGTTGAAGGCCGACCGGGGTGCTGCAGGCCGCCATTAGCAAATAAAATAACCTTAATAACTTCTTCAGTGTGTGATTTTCAAATAACCGGTTCAAGGACATACATCTGGTGTATTAGAAGCAACGATTGGTACCATGACGGTCTACAATTTCATTTGTATTGTATTCACACAAAGATTGGCCACAAAGATTTTTTCCATTCTCTATAATGGGGGAATCCCGTTTTCCCGCAAACAATGCCTGCAGTACCACAGTCGGCCTTGAACTTCCGTAGCCGCAATGAGAGGCGACAGTCATTCTCTCAATAGTAGTACCTCTGGCTTGAGGTCCCTGTGCACCACTCCTACATCGTGCATGTGGCTGACGGCTGACACCAGTCTCCTCATGATGCGGCTGGCCTCAGTCTCACTGAAGTGCTGCTTCCTCCGGATCCTCTCCAGCAGCTCTCCACCACGCAGCAGCTCCAACACCAGGTACGTATGCAGCTGGAGGGGAGAAGGAGAGACACAGCAAGTTACACACACACTTACTCATAGGGTCTCCAGAGAGAGCCTTACCGTCATGTTGACCAACGGCTCATAGTTCCTATATGGACGTATAAAACTGTATTTTCTAACTTTAAAAATAAATAAATATTGGAGGTCATACAAAGTAGGAAACGTCACGCTTTATGGAATTCATGTGATCGATTGCTCCGAGCCCAAGGCTGTGGTTATACAATAGCGGGAATTGTTTGGAAAACTCAAAACGGTAGAAACCCTGAGTCCACATTTCTATTTTGTATGAAACATGTCCTGATAACAATACAGATGTCACGGTGATGGAGAGATGAAACCAGAACAGAGTGGCTGAAGTGAAAGGACCCTGATAAAGAGGCTAGAGAATAATGTACCTACGTCTGTCTGTGGCACTGCAGCCGGGTAGAGTAGGCTTTCTCATTAGTGCTCGAAGAGGGGAACAAAGAGAGAGAGAGAGGGAAGGGGCGGGAAGGTGGCCTGCATCCCAATTCTCCACCCTTCTCCCAAAGTATGCACTTGGACACCATTGGCTATGTCCCAACTCTCCATGCAGGTGGTGTGTGTCCCAATTGACGGGGAGTGTGCAAGGGCACACTTTGGGAGAAAAGGTGTAGAATTGGAACGCAGAATGGGAGAGGAGGGCCGCAGCAAGGCGGCTCTGCTTTGATCTAGTTAACAGCCCTCGGTCTGCCTGAATTCTAAATGGCTCCCTTTATAGTGCACTACTTTTGACCAGGGCTCCTATAGTGGACCAGGGCTGTGGTCAAAAGTAGTGTGCTTTAAAAAGGAAATATGGTGCCATTTAGGTCAAGCCCTCTCTGAGGTACAGTACAGTAACAACCCAGCAGAGCTCATCAGAGCTACAATGCTGCTCCTAGGCCTGAAGGGCCCCAGATAATGAACATGGCCAATATCAGCCACACACACACACACACACACACACACACACACACACACACACACACACACACACACACACACACACACACACACACACACACACACACACACACACACACACACACACACACACACACACACACACACACACACACACACACACACACACACACACACACACGTTTGACCCAATTAGGAGAAAACAGTTTCTTTCTTCTCTCACCAAGCTCCAATCCTTCATGAGATCTAAAGGCCCACATACAGACATGAAATATGCTCTGTGTAGGTTAATTCATCTATACCTACAATGGATGTGCCCGTATGTGGTGCAGCTGCTGTACTGCAGTAAAATGCAGTGTATACAAACTGAAATATGGGGGTATAGTGTAGTGTTCATTATAGGACGATATGAAGGAGAGAAGAGGGAGATGGAGAATGTCCCAGGAGGAATCTCGCTTCCACGTTCATCTGCTCTGTTCCACCTCTGACTTAATAAGGCCGTCTGCCGTTAGTCTCGTCTTAGGATCACTAGTTCGGTTAGGAAAGAAAATGGCCATTTCTAAAGATGGGCTTTGACTGGCAACGCTTGTGATAACAGGTCTCTCTGGTAAAATAGAGGATATCATCTCGATGAGAAGAAACTGTAAGTAATGACAAGTTCTATGAAAATATGTGGTTGTTGTTTTTTTGCCTACTTCAGTGATTCCAGCGAGTGTCTGCCGAACGACTGAAATATAACGTAATGCAATGTTTCCACTGACTCCACGGCACGCACGTCTAACCAGCATAGCAGAGACAGCAAAGATAACAGGCACTGCTTACAGAAGAGATGTTATCTAAAACGAGACTAACATTTAAAGATAAGGTTCAATAAAATGTACCTGATCATGGTAAATCTCGTGTGTCTTGACGATGTTGGGGTGGCCGTCGCAGAGCTTCAGAGCTGCAATCTCTTTCTGTGTCTGGGCCTCCATCCTAGAGGGGACATGGGAGAGACGAGACGCAAAGTGTCATCAGAAGGAGTCGCCTGTCACGTGTGCACCTGTCACAGGTGTCACCCCCGTAAGTTCAGTGTCACCACTGAAGCCTATTCCTGTCAGGGAAGTGTTGGCACACTTCATCCACCAGCAGCCAACAAGTGTTGTAATCGCTTCCGCAACGTCTGGTGGCCTGGAATTTACATCACATCGAGTGAGACCAAACAAATTGAATTCGATGTTTAACGGATGTCTCACTACATTTTCTCCAAAATAATTGTTTTATTTAAAATCAGCTAAATTGAAAAGTTAATGAAAAATGTCACAATTATACACACATTTTTGAACTACTTTTAAAAGAATCTCAAATCGTATAAAAAGTCAAACCTTTTTTATTTTATTTTTTAAATTATGGCGATTCAAAGTCGGCTTGTGATGAAACTGAGGCAGTTTGGGCTGGAAAGGCAGTGTGTGTTCACTGGAAGGGCATCGATGGGATGTTATAGCACAAAGTAATGTCCTCAAGTTTCCAGTAAAGTGACACAACTTCCTCTTGGATTATGGCTCAACTATGCCTCTTTTAGCCTCCCTAAGAGGCAAAAATCTCATGATTAGGTCACTAGTTGTTAAACTAAAGTTGATGTAGTATTTGAACAATGGGGTTCAAAAAAAATTAAATAATACTACAATGTCTTATCTAGTTAGCTAGCCAACTCCCAATAAACACACATCAGTGAGCTCCGGGCAGGGCCGGTCTTAGCCTGGTACAGTATGGCAGCACAAAACAGATCTGGGAACCAGGCTAGCCTATGGTACAGTACCTCTTGCTGACGATTTTCACAGCGTACTTCTGGCCAGTCTTCTTGTGGGTGCACTGCCTACAGATGGAGAAGCTGCCCTCGCCCAGAGCATTGTCCTTCAGGTTCATCTCATAGTTCATATAGAACGGAGAGTCCTAAAGGAGAAGATTGTCTTACCAAATCACAAAGAACGCTGTTTTCATAACGCCACTATCAGTCGCTAATTAGTCAACACCACACCTGAGCCAAAGCTGAAAATATAATTTTTAAAAAATACAGTAGCTAAATGATTCACTCCTGGAAGGACTGAAACCTGAAAAGACGAATGCAAAAACAATTGAAAGCAAGCGTTGCTCTAGGGAGAAAACTCCTCTTTCTTAGCGGCTGCAGCTAAGCTATTAAAGCTAAGTGTGTTTAGGTGGCGGGAATAAATACAACCCTATCCATCTAACTGTACTACACACACACACACACACACACACACACACACACACAGGTGTACCTTCATCATGGCGCTGCGGGCCACAGCAGCAGACCCCGGCCTCTGTGACCCTGATCCTCCACACAGCTGTAGTGTGTCGTCCATTACAGCGTTCCACTTGAACAAGATGGAGGGGGCCATGAACGAGTAGCCCTGTAACCAGGACAGAGAGACAGAGAGAGGGGGTATTATATGAAGCAGAAATATGAAGCGAGAGGTGGCCATGAACAAATAGCCCTGCAACTAGGACAGAGAGACAGAGAGAGGGGGTATTACATGAAGCAGAAATGTGAAGCGAGAGGTGGCCATGAACAAGTAGCCCTGCACAAAGGACACACATAACAAGAAGTGGGTTTAATATAATATACCTGGTCAACGGTATACCCTTCACATTATAGAGCTGAGACGTCCTTTTCACCATTGTTGCAGCAACAATGGTGGATGCATAAGATGGCCATCGACACCAAAGTAGACTAGGTTGTGTTCAAATCTGAACTTCAAAACGTAGTTTTCTTCATTTTACTGAAAAGGCATGCAGCGTTTATTTCATTCAATAACTACATTATAACCCATCAATCCTGTAACAACTGTGGCGTGAGCATGACAATGGCTGCCATTCATTGGTGGTCCACCTGTGCTCATTGTTATAACTGTCATCTATGACAGGATTGGGATGTGCTGCCTGGTTCCAACTATGAAGGGCCCAGAGCTAGCTAGCTAGCACACACACACACACAGCTGCGTGGAATGCATGCAGAGTAAGAGCTGTGGATGGACGGATGGATGAGAATACCCTAATTGCCAGGCATCAATATCTGATTGCGCTGCTGTGAAATTACATCTCGTCGGGGCTCTAATGCAATTTAATTTTGTTTTGTGAGGCGAGGCGGGAGCGCAGACCCCCAAGAGTTAAAAGTTGTGATAGCAGCAGTTCTCTCTAACGCAATTGCTCAGGCCTGGCGTCAAATTATAAAGACTAGCCTACAAATTCTAGTATATGTGAAATTTGGGCTGCGTGCATGAAATAAAACAAGCCAAGATGAAGTTGGCAATCATAGGTTTAAGGCGTAATTGAGGCAGACATGGTGATTCTCTGGAACCGTAACCTTTTATTCCAGCAGAGAAAAGAGAGAGAAGCCCTTATAAATGGGCCTATTGATCAGCCAGGCTCGAGGAGCCAGAAGGCATGGCAATCACAGCTGAGATTTTGCTCAATAGCCTACATCAATCAGGCACTCAACCAAAAGCTGGCACACAGCTGCATTCATAAAGTGTCTCAGTGTAGGAGTGCAGATCTAGGATCAGGTCCCTCCGTCCATATAATTATGATCTAAAAAGGCAAAAATGGATCCTCGATCTGCACTCATGCTCAGAGATGCTTTATGAATAGGGGCTCTGGGACACATTATGGTTCAAAACTATAGCATAAATAGTCATTCACATCTGTTAGGTCCATCAGAACTGCATATGGCTATAATTATACGCCTTGAATGAAAAGCCCTTTAGTCAATTTGAATACCAATGTACACACAGACGGGCTTGCACTGACTTTAAAGCAAGCTATTGAGGAGTTTCTAAACAACGTCAATAGCTGAGGAGTCAAATATATACAGTACCCGTCAAAAGTATGGACACGCCTACTCATTCAAGGGTTTTTATTTGTCCTATTTTCTACATGGTTGAATAATAGTGAATACATCAACAGTATAAAATAACATTTGGAATTATTACTAAGCAAAAAAAAGTGTTAAACAAATCAAAATATATTTATTCTTCTTCAAAGTAGCCACCCTTTGCACAATCTTGGTATTCTCTCAACCAGTTTCACCTGGAATGCTTATCCAACAGTCTTGAAGGAGTTCCCACATATGCTGAACACTTGTTGGCTGCTTTTCCTTCACTCTGCGGTCCAACTCATCCCAAACCATCTCAATTGGGTTGAGGTCGAGTGATTGTGGAGGCCAAGTTAGCTGATGCAGCCCTCCATCACTCTCCTTGGTAAAATAGCCCTTACACAGCCTGGAGGTGTGTAGGGTCATTGTCCTGTTGAAAAACAAATGATAGTCCCACTAAGCGCAACCTAGATGGGATGGCATATCGCTGTGGTAGCCATGCTGGTTAAGTGTGCCTTGAATTCTAAATAAATCACTAACTGTCACCAACAAAGCACCATCACACCTCCTCCTCCATGCTTCATGGTTGTAACCACACATACGGAGATCATCCGTTCACCTACTCTGCTCCTCACAAAGACATGGCGGTTGGAACCAAAAATCTCAAATTTGGACTCATCTGACCACAGGACAGATTTCCACCGGTCTAATGTCCATTGCTCATGTTTCTTGGCCCAAGCAAATCTCTTCTTCTTATTGGTGTCCTTTAGTAGTGTTTTCTTTGCAGCTATTCGACCATGAAGGCCTGATTCACGCAGTCTCCTCTGAACAGTTGATGTTGAGATGTGTCTGTTACTTGAACTTTGAGAAGCATTCATTTGGGCCGCAATTTCTAAAGCTGGTAAATCTAATGAACTTATCCTCTGCAGCAGAGGTAGCTCTGGGTTTTCCTCATGAGAGCCAGTTTCATAGCGCTTGATGGTTTTTGTGACAGCACTTGAAGAAACTTTCAAAGTTCTTGAAATTTTCCAGATTGACTGACCGTCATGTCTTAAAGTAATGGTAGACTGTTGTTTCTCTTTGCTTATTTGAGCTGTTATTGACTTTTACCAAATAGGGCTAACTTCTGTATACCACCCCTACCTTGTGACAACACAACTGATTGGAATGCATTCCTGTTGACTACCTCGTGAAGCTGGTTGAGAGAATGCCAAGAGTGTGAAAAGCTGTCAAGGCAAAGGGTGGCTACTTACTAAAATACATTTTGATATGTCGAACACTTTTTTTGGTTACTGCATTATTCCATGTGTGTTTTTTCATAGTTTTGATGTTCACTATTATTCTACAATGTAGAAAATCGTAATAAAAATAAAGAAAAATTTGAATGAGTAGGTGTGTCCAAACGTTTTCACTCCTACTGTACATAGAAACAGCGTCATCTGTGACACCATCTACCACACGTCAAGATTTTACATTGAATGTCAACAAAATAATGTTGAAGTTTACCTAAATTAAACATAATTTGACCATTTGGGAAAAGCATTTTAACACAGACCGACTGTATTAAAAAGCATAATCAACCACTTCCCACCCCATCTGAAAGATGCATTGTCAAAAACCTCTAACCAACCAGAGAATTAAGGTAAAGGTTTTGAGGCAGAGCTGCAGGGGAATAGATGGGGTCCATCGGGCACACACACAGAGACACACACAGAGACACACCTGAAAGATGCGGTCACAGTTCTGAGGCAGAGCTGCAGGGGAGTAGGTGGGGTCCATTTCAGTGAACTCCTCCGCAAAGTTGCTGACATCTAGCTCATCCCTGATCACCGGCTTGAACGGGGCGGGCACCCTCTTAGCTGCTAAGTCGTCCCAGTTAATCTTCTGAAATATTGAGATGAAGCACAACAAAAAGCTTTAGTCGGCAACCGTTTCTACTTTAAGACCATTTTATCAACAAAAGGCAAATATAAAGTGTCTTCAGGAAGTACTCATCCCCCTTTTCCACATTCTGTTATGCAACAGACAATTTAAAACAGATTAAATTGGTTTTTTTTTGGCACTGGCCTAGACATTATACCACATAATGTTTAAGTGGAATGATGTCATTTAAAAAAAGAAAATTCATTGAAAATGAAAAGCTGAAATGTCTTGAGTCAAGTATTCAACCCCTTTGTGATGGCAAAAATGTGCTTAACAAGTCACATAACTTGAATTGAATAATGGTGTTTGACATGATTTTTGAATGACAACCTCATCTCTGCAACCCACACATACCTTACAGATCATTGTCCCTCATTCGGGCAGTGAATTTCAAACACAGATTCAACCACAAAGACCAGGGAGGTTTTCCAATGCCTCGCAAAGGGCACCCATTGGTAGACAGTGAATATCCCTTTGAGCATGGTGAAGTTAGTTATTAATTACACTTCGGATGGTGTATCAATACACCCAGTCACTAGAAAGATACAGTGGTCCTTCCAGTCTCAGCTGTCGGAGAAGAAATAAACCGCTCAGGGATTTCACCATGAGGCCAATGGTGACTTTGAAAAACAGTTTCAGAGTTCAATGGCTGAAAACTGAGTATGGATGAACAACATTGTAATTACTACACAATATTAACCTAATTCACAGTGAAAAGAAGGAAGCCTGTACAGAATACAAATATTCCAAAACATGCATCCTGTTTGCAACAAGGCACTAAAGTAAGTGTAAAAAATGTGGCAGTCATTCATGTCCTGAAAACCAAGTGGTTATGTTTGGGGCAAATCCAATACAAGGTAACACTCCCCATATTTTCAAGCATAGTGGTGTTATGGGTATGCTTGTAATCGTTAAGGACTAGAGAGTTTTTCAGGATAAAAAAGAAACGGAATGGAGCTAAGTACAGGCAAATTCCCAGAGGAAAACCTGGTTCAGTCTGCTTTCCACCAGACACTGAGATAAATTCACCTTTCAGCAGGACAATAACCTAAAACACAAGGCCAAATAAAAACTTGAGTTGCTTACCAAGAAGACAGTGAATGTTCTTGAGTGGCCAAAAATCGATGGAAAGACCTGAAACCGGTTGTCCAGCAATGATCAACAACCAATTTGACAGCTTGAAGAATTTTGAAAATAATAAAATTGGCAAATGTTGCATTATCTGGGTGTGGAAAGCTCTTAGAGACCTACCCAGAATGACTCACAGCTGTAATCACTACCAAAGGTGATTCTAACATGTATTGACTCAGGGGGTGAATACTTATCTAATCAAGATACTCTTGAGTGTACAAAACATTAGGAACACAATCCTAATATTGAGTTGCACCCCTTTTTGACCTCAGAACAGTCTCAATTTCCTCGGGGCGTGGACTCGACAATGTGTCGAAAGAGTTCCACAGGGATGCTCGCCCAGGTCGACGCCAACGGTTCTAACAGGTTGTGTCAAGTTGGCTGGTAGTAGATCTGTACTCCCGAATACCTCGTTCCATCTCATCCAACAGATGCCAAATTGGATTGAGATCTGGTAACTGGGCAGGCCACTGCAGTGAGCTGAATTCACTGTCATGTTTGTGGAACCATTCCTGGACAATCCTAGCCTTGTGTCATGGGGCATAGAGTACTTCAGGATGAGTCATAATACCCTTAAAACCTAGTGGTCAAACAGTGAAATGGTTCCAATTGATGTTAATTTTCATTTTTCCCCCATAGCGGATTTTAGAAACACTTCAAATAAGGGCTGTGTTTCTTGTAGGCTTACCCTGGAGTGACGTTTTGATAACAGTGTAAATCTCTTGGACAAGGTGACTTATCAATTTATTTGCCTGCATTTACCTTCCAAAAATGATATGCTAATTAGCTGCTAAAGTGAACAAAAAAAAAAACTTCAAAATGGCATGATGATCTGGACGAGACTGCCGAATCAAGGCAAAGGTAAGAATCTCTGGATGAACTATTTAATGTTAGCTAAATGTAGTAATGAATAAATAGGCAACATTTCCTTCAAATTGAGAATTCTGTGAAATGTCTGGTGCAAGTTTTAAATTGACACAATACCTGTTAGCAAAGGGGTCTGCTAGAGATGACATCCAGGAGCCTGCAGGGATTGGTCGTTTTGCATGTCTACTTTGATGGTATTTAGCATTTTAGAATCTGAGAGTGAATAGAGCCGAATATATTGATGAAACTCACCTTGTCAGAGAGATTGACATAGTTATCAAAACGTCACGCCAGGGTAAGCCTACAGGAAACACAACACTTATTTGGAGTGTTTCTAAAAAACTGAATGGTAGAAAAACAATTAAAATAATTTCCCTGTTTTGACTGCAAGGTTTTATGGGGATTATGACACCTCCACTGTGGGTCTCTATTATTCTGCTGAAAAAAAATCTATTTGCAGATGGATACAATGCCGCCATGAAAGGATGCACCTAATTGGCAATGATGTTCAGATATTCTGTAGCATTCAAAACGCTGCTCCACTTTTACCAAGAAGCCCAATGTGTGCCATGAAAATACACCCCACACCACCAGCCTGCGATGTTGACACACGCCATGTGGATGCTTGTACTCATGCGGTTCTCCATACACTAGTCCTCCCATCAGTGTGAAAAAGCAGGAACCGGGATTCATCAGACCAGGCAATGTTTTTCCAATTCTCCAGTGTTTTTGTTCCTTAGCCCACTGCAACCGCAGTTTCTTGTTTTTTGCTGAAAATAGTTGAACTCTGAGGTCGTCGGCTGACATACCCCATTCGTGTCAAGGTAGGACGAGTTGTGCATTCTTTTACGGGTCTTTGGGTACCAATGTTATACTGGACTGTCAGTTGACTAACTGTAGCCCGTCTGTTGCTCTGCACAACTCATACCAGCCTCCTCTGTCTTCTTTCATCAATGACCCATTTTCGACCACTGGCCTGCTGTTGCCTGGATGTCCTTTGGGTGGTGGACCATTTTTGATGCACACGGGAAACTGCTGAGTGTGACAAAACTCAGCAGCATTGCAGTTATTAACATACCCTGTTCAAAGGCACTTCATTATTTTGTCTTGCCCATTCACTCTCTGAATAGCACACATACACAATCCATGTCTCAATTGTATCCAGGCGTAAAAATAATTATTGAACCTAATGTTTTATATATTAGAGTTAAATACAGTGCCTTTTGACTTATTCCACATTGTTACATTACAGCCTTATTCAAAAAAAAAAATACAAAAAAAAAAAAAAAAAGAGTTAAAAAAAAAATCATAAACGAAAACAGGTTTTTGAAATGTTGGCAAGTTTATTAAAAATAAACAGAAATACATTATTTATATAAGTATTCAGCCCCTTTGCTATGAGACTCGAAATTGAGCTCACTTGCGTCCTGTTTCCATTTATCATCCTTGAGATGTTTCTACAACTTCATTGGAGTCCACCTGTGGTAATTTCAATTGATTGGACATGATTTGGAAAGGCACATACCTGTCTATATAAGGTCACACAGTTGACAGTGCATGTCAGAGCAAAAACAAAGCTATAAGGGCAAATGAATTGTCTGTAGAGCTCCGAGACAGGATTGTGTCAAGGCACAGATCTGGGGAATGGTACCAAAAGCATTTCTGCAGCATTGAAGGTCCCCAAGAACACAATGGCCTGTTTGGAACCACCAAGACTCTTCCAAGAGCTGACCGCCCCGGCCAAACTGAGCAATCGAGGGAGAAGAGCCTTGGTCAGGGAGGTAACCAAGAACCTGATGGTCACTCTGATAGAGCTCAAAGTTACTCTGTGGAGATGGGAGAACCTTCCAGACGGACAACCATCTCGGCAGCGCTTGACCAATCAGGCATTTATGGTAGAGTGGCTAGACAGAAGCCACTACTCAGTAAAAAAGGCACACGACAGCCTACTTGGAGTTTTCAAAAAGGCATCTAAAGGACTCTCAGACCATGACAAACAAGATTCTCTGGTCTGATGAAACCAAGATTGAATTATTTGGCCTGAATGCCAAACGTCACGTTTGGAGGAAACCTGGCACCATCCCTACGGTGAAGCATGGTGGTGACAGCATCGTGCTGTGGGGATGTTTTTCAGCAGCAGGGAATGAGAGACTAGTCAGGATCAAGGCAAAGATGAACAGAGCAACTCAGAGAGATCCTTTATGAAAACCTGCTCCAGAGCGCTCAGGACCTCAGACTGGGAGCGAAGGTTCACCTTCCAACAGGACAGCGACCTTAAGCACACAGCCAAGACAACATAGGAGTGGATTGGGGACAAGTCTCTGAATGTCCTTGAGTGGCACAGCCAGAGCCCGGACTTGAACACAATCGAACATCTCTGGAGAGAACTGAAAATAGCTGTGCAGCGATGCTCCCCATCCAACCTGACAGAGCTTGAGAGGATCTGCAGAGAAGAACGGGAGAAACTCCCCAAAAACAGGTGTGCCAAGTTTGTAGCGTCATACCTAAGAAGACCAGCGGCTGTAATTGCTGCCAAAAAGTCAAGGAGTCTGAATACTTTCCAAAGGCAGTGTATATACAGCGCCTTCGGAAAGTATATACAGTTCCTTCAGAAAGTATTCAGACCCCTTGACTTTAACATTTTGTTACATTACAGCCTTACTCTAAAATGTATTCAATTGTTTTTTCCCCCTCGATCTACACATAGTCAAGGGGTCTGAATACTTTCTGAATGCACTGTGTGTGTGTGTGTGTGTGTGTGTGTGTACACACAGTACCAGTCAAAAGCTTACATACCGACTCAATCAAAAAGGTTCTTTATTTTTACTAGTTTCTACATTGAACGAAATAATACATATGGAATCATGTAGAACCAAAAAAAGTGTTAAATCAAAATATATTTTATATTCTTCAAAGTAGCCACCCTTTGCCTTGATGACAGCTTTGCACACTCTTGGCATTCTCTCAACCAGCTTCATGAGGTAGTCACCTGGACTGCATTTCAATTAACAGGTGTGCCTTGTTAAATTTGTGGAATGTCTTTCCTAATGTGTTTAAGCCAATCAGTTGTGTTGTGACAAGGTAGGGGTGGTATACAGAAGATAGCACTATTTGGTAAAAGACCAAGTCCATATTGTGGCAAGAACAGCTCAAATAAGCAAAGAGAAACGACAGTCCATCATTACTTTAAGGCATGAAGTTCAGTCAATCCGATAAATTTGAAGAAGTTTCTTCAAATGCAGTAGCAAAAACCATCAAGCGCTATGATGAAACTGGCTCTCATGAGGACTGCCACAGGAAAGGAAAACCCAGAGTTACCTCTGCTTCAGAGGATAAGTTCATTAGAGTTACCAGCTTCAGAAATTGCAGTCCAAATGAACGCTTCAGAGTTCAAGTAACAGACACATCTCAACATCAACTGTTCAGAGGAAACTGCGTGAATCAGGCCTTCATGGTTGAATTGCTGTAAAGAAACCACTACTAAAGGACACCAATAAGAAGATAATTGCTTGGGCCAAGAAACACGAGCAATGGACCATTAGACCGGTGGAAATCTGTACAAATTTGAGATTTATGGTTCCAACCGCCGCATCTTGGTGAGATGCAGAGTAGGTGAACGGAAGATCTCCACATGTGCGGTTTCCACCGTGAAGCATGGAGGTGGTGGTGTTACGGTGCTTTGCTGGTGACACTGATTTATATAGAATTTTAGGCACACTTAATCAGCATGGCTACCACAGCATTCTGCAGCGATACGCCATCCCATCTCGTTTGCACTTAGTGGGACTATCATTTATTTTTCAACAGGACAATGACCCAAAACACACCTCCAGGCTGTGTAAGGGCTATTTGACCAAGGACGAGAGTGATGGAGTTCCGCATGCAATTACCTGGCCTCCAATATCACCTGACCTCAACCCAATTGAGATGGTTTGGGATGAGTTAGACCAGAGTGAAGAGAAAGCAGCCAACAAGTGCTCAGCATATGTGGGAACTAATTTAAGACGGTTGGAAAAGCATTCCAGGTGAAGCTGGTTGAGAGAATGCCAAGAGTGTGCAAAGTGGTCATCAAGGCAAAGGGTGGCTACTTGGAAGAATCTCAAATCTAAAATATATTTTTATTTGTTTAACACTTTTTTGGTTACTACATGATTCCATATGTGTTATTTCATAGTTTTGATGTCTTCACTATTATTCTAAAAAGTAGAAAATAGTAAAAATAAAGAAAAACCCTTGAAATGAGTAGGTGTCCAAACTTTTGACTGGTACTGTATATTTTTTTCCCTTTTTACATTAGATAAATTTGCGTAGATCTTTCTCAATATGTTAGCGAGGAAATGCTAACCAGGTCTCAGATCTGTTTGTGCTGTATAGCTAACTACTTTTGTCATTAGTAATGACAATGACCATAGGAGTTGGCTATACAGCATCTCCGGCCAGCCTATGGAAATAGCGCTGGTACGAAGTTAAGGGGCTGCCTCGCTCTCCTACCTGGTAGAATGGATGTTTCTTAACGTTTTCTGCTCCGTCAGGCCCAGAGCCCAGTCTCTTCTTTGGGTCTTTGATGAGGAGGCCCTGGATGAGGTCTTTGGCCAGAGGGCCCATGTCTCTGGGGAATGGAGGGTCCTTATTTGAGATCCTCCTGACAGGTGAGAGGTCATGGTTGGATAGGATTTTGGTTTTATTTGTAAAAAATTATAATTCATACTGTACATCAGACAAATTCAACTCTGGACCTTGAAGCCAGTTCCACTGCTGATTTTTTATTTTCCCCCTGTAATCAGGGACTGAATTAGACCGGAGACACCAGGTAGAACATAAAACCAGCAGTACTCTGGGCCTCCAGGATCAGATTTGAATACCCCTGACTAACATACAGTAACGAGTGCATTTGATCCCAGAGAATAACACATGAATACATTAATGAAAACACATTTCCAAAGTGGTTGACAGACAGTCCAGAGAGAGAGATATGGAAAACAATCCAGAAAGTTTTACACAATGAGAGGCCAGATATAGAAGAATAAATTCATATTTTTTCCCCTTGATCAGCCCAACTTGATTAGACACAGACAGGCTGGGTACCAACTACTTATTGGACAAGTGAAACATATTTTTGTTTTCCAGAGAACCAGGAAATCAAATGGATGTGTAGTTGAGTTGATTAGGATCCCCATTAGCTAATGCAGCAGCTACTCTTCCTGGGGTTAGGAGATATGACAGTGGTCACCAACCTTTGAGTTAAGATCACCGAGTCAAAATGCAAGCTGAGATCTACCGATAAGATTTATATAAAAAATTGTTTTTTTTAAAACATGACTTAAAAAAAGAAAAGCCTACACAACATTAACCTATTAAAAACAGTTCTGTAGCAATGAAGTTTATGCAATATGCCCAATATAGTATTACTGCATTTCGGATGCCTCTCACCGGACTCAACATCCCTCCGCTGAGAAAAGGGGATGGTGAATCTTAAGTCTCACTGCATTTTTTCTGCTTCGTGCACCAAATAATGTTGTTACTCCTACGACCAGAGAAAGTGAAATATACCTCAATATTAAAAAAGAGAAGCAACTAATAATGAAATCGCGAGCTTATCGAAACACTTTGCTATACTCATTCCTTGCTGCTGCTGCAGTGGTGGTTGTAGCGTGAGTGAAAGTAGGGAGAACGCACATTTTACGGCTTATAAACAGGTTGAACAAAGGGTTGACAGTGCTGTGTAACAACTGAAACATTAACTTAAGTCATAAAAACAGCAGCTCCTTGCTGTAGTCATTGAGTCGCTTTACTCATTGTTTAAAACATTTTTAAATATCACAATATCAACTTTGCTGTGCGCTCGAGGCTTCTTTTTACAGTCTATGGCTCTCGAAGCTGCAGAAATGGTGATCTGAGCCATCCGATTGGCCAGCGGTAGGCCTATAGGTGCACTTGATTTGTTCTCTGGGTCTGCCAGGTAGGTGGAGTTCTACCTTCAGACACATGAATTGGTTCAAAACGGAAACACTTTGCCTTCCCGGCGCTAGACCTGCAGTCACCAACAGCGTTTACAGAAATGTTTGGTGATCGACAAGGAATGCCTTGGAGATCGACCCGGTTGGTGACCACTGTGTTAGGAGATAGATCTAGGGGAATGCTTACTTGGCGATATCTGTGTGAGAGTTGTCATCTCCATCGACGGTGAATGGTGATCCGCCTGTCATAAGTTCATACATCAATACCCCAAGGCTCCACCAGTCTACTGCCTGGAACACGGGTAGATTTTCCATGGATGAATAACGTTTGTATTATTAAGTGTATATACAAGCTCATGATATACATTACCATGTGGCAAAAGGTGGCGTTCCAGGCTGCCGACACCGTTGACGTGTTGTGCAAATGATTCAACGTAGGCAGCTTGGAACCACACCAGACACCGGAGGGCAGCTCTTACAGGTGTGCAGCAGACTACACCCAGTTATTAGTGAGCTAGACCTATGATTACCTGTGTACCATGTGCATTTGGGTCAGGAACAGTAGAACAGGTAGAAAAACACGTTCTAAATGATCATTTACCATGTCATGTCCAGCCTCTCCTCCCGCTGCGATCTCTGGGGCCATGTACTCAATGGTGCCACAGACAGAGTAAGCCCTCTCCAACTGGGGAACAAACAGTCGAAACATTGAAATAACATAGCAAGATGAGATTTTTTCCCCTCCATCTCTTGTTCTCTAATCACTGGCATTTTGCAGACACACTAGGATTGACAGGAAGGATGCGTGGAACTAGGACACATTTGATCAGTTCAGGTAGAAAATAAGTCGCGGTTGTGAAGAAAGACCTACCAAGCACCACAGAACGGGACATCTAACTATGCTCTTATAATGATGCTCATACAGAGGTTATTTACACTACATAACCATCACATATATATATACACACAACATAACCATCACACAGAATGTGTATAGACTGCCAAAAATGATCATACAGAATTGGTGTGTCCCAAATGGCACCATATTCCTTATATGGTGCATTATGTTTGACAAGAAAGTAATGGGCCCTGGACAAAAGTAGTGCACTACATAGGGAACAGGGTGCCATTTGGAGGGGGGACACACTGCATAACAACTGGCTACAAAACATCTTCTCAAGTGGGCTGGACATAAATCAGAACCACTGCCTCAAAACATCCAGACAGACATAAACAAGCAGATACTGGGTGGCCTGGTGTCTGTGCTAGCATAAATACTCATCCATAAGTAAAGAGAGAAGACATGGCTGTTAAGGGGCTTGGCATTGCATAACTTTTTTTTACCAAGGGTGCATTCACACGGAGCAACGCAGCGTAAAATGACGGAGACAACTCAAAGTATGTAAATGGGGAAGGTGTGTTGGAAGGTAGGATTGTCAGGTAGCATGAGCTTAAATTGCGTTAAACAACTCACTCCAAACACGGCCTCAAAACACACATAGCGCATACTCCGCCATAGGGCTGGGCGATATGGTCAAAGTACCATATCACAATATATTTTTTACGGTATGACAGTATGACTTTTTTACATTTTTCATAATAAAAGTTCTAAATATTCAGGACCCTAGGGTGGCAACGTAGAAAATAAGTGATGTTTATGGGGCATTCTCCATTCCGATTGTTTTATACTGTTCAATCCAACCCAAATCAATTCATCAACATCTGCATTTCCTGCACTTTTAACATATCCACACTGTCACGTAGGGCTACATGGTAGATCTGGGCAACACAATCTAGGTCTAAAGTAGTTTATTGGTGAACTGTTGAAAGCATGGAAATAGAAGGATTATTGTAATTCAATAGTTGGGGGAAAAAAAGTGGCGTTCGGTTCTAAGTTCTGTTACAAATCCAGACGGACCCCAAAGGAAGCTCAAACTCGATTTATTACACCAGACAGGATGTTGCAGCTGCACAACACAACATACAAGACACACAAGCACATAGGTGGAGTCTTCTTCTTGGTGGAGTCTAAGATAAACCAGTCATTCTCTGTTACTGGGCAGGAACCGAGTCCGCTCCTCATGGTATTGTCGTGGCCCAGACTGAGCCCAAAACCTTTGTGGGCGGGGGTATGTGTGTGTGTGAGAGAGAGAGATAAGGCTTCAGTTAGAGTGTTGTTAGGTGGACCCCTATGGGCCCACTCTCAGCGGTTCAGTCTCTCTTTAACTGTTGTCCTCACCTCAACCTTGAGATGTTAAGTTCCACATCTCTCCTTACCCTATTTCCACAGAGACTAGCCTAGCTTGTCAGGAACTGAGACTTGACGGTTGCCTTTTACCTACATCCTTAGAAATATTAATATACAGAAAAGCATGTCTGGACAGACAGAAACTTTCTGTACTTCCTTCCCCTGGTCACTGCAATAACACACAAAAGCGCCAACATCCTAACCGATAACAAGTTATTACTTACTACTAATAAGCTGATTACGCAGTTATAAACAGGCTCATTATGTAATTAAAATGGGCTCAAGTCAGTCTAACATTGGGCAGCATGTTGAATACATTGTTGTTTGACATGACACCAAATAAATAAGCCAGAGAGGAATTATTGCGACAGAGTGTTGGTCAGTGTTTCTTAGGGGACCATATACGATGTTACATTACATGTGTATTTTCTTACTTTATGTAGCTAGCTAGCTAACATATTCATGCTTCGCTTATTCCCCTCTGATTTCGAAGATACCATTGCACAAGCAACATAGTGATCCAAGCCTACACCAGAACTGGTTACAGGCTGTATATTAGCTACAGTGTAGCTACGTTTGGTCTGACTCTGATTACATTTAGCTAGCTAACTAGTGATTAGCATTCATGGAGAACATCATTGATTTTAGCCAAAACTTGCTAAGAAACACTAGCTGCTTGCATACACAAACTAATAGTGTAATTAATCAATGCACGGTTTGGAAGCAGCATTGCTGTCACCAACATCGTGTTGCGTCTGACTCTGCAGGCGGCAGAGTGAAGGGGAAGTGAAGAGCTCGTGACTCCATGGTCGAGCAACAACAACTGATCTCTTTGGAGTGACAGGGGGCAGGCAGGGCTTGGTGTGGTAAGAGGGAGGAGAGAGAGAGGACTACCAAGTAACAAACGGGAGTAAACTATAAAAGTGGACATTACACGCGCCATAGTTGCGTGTCACACTTAACATACCAAAACATTGAAATACTGTTATAGAAGGTAAAGTGAAAACTAGTCATGGGAAGGAAAAAAAATACAAAATCCATAGTTACATATAGGAGGGATATTATGTTTGACGCTATTTCATATCATTTTGACAGTATCGCAATATTATCTTCACGCTAGTTGGCTGTACCTGCACCAAAACTTCTGTATTTTTCCTTCATAGTTTGTCCTCCATCCTCTTTATAAATAGGGAACAAATTTGTTTTCAACATTTCTATACTTTTTTCAATCCAAAAAAAATACATAGAAACGCCAGCATAGAAACGCACACAAGCTCACACACCCCCCAACTCCAGCACCCTAATCACTCTCCACCACATTGCCTCAAACAGCAGCCATTTTGTTTCTCTCTGTCACCCACACACATTCCAACATTTAGATAACAAAGCATTTGACCTTTCCATTGTGTTAACGATTGAGTGTTGGTTGATTTCCCAGTTCAAGCCTATCTTTTTTCAAGGCGACTGACGAGAAAAGTATCGTCCAACCCATCGGGTATCTCACTGCACACTAATTTGCCATATCTTGAAATATGTAGACAGATGGATTAAAAGTACATTTACATTCTAATACTTCGGACAGCCAACTTTCTAACTCCGCCCATAGCCCTTCTCTTTCCATGACTGATCAGAACTTGTTTAGTCATGGCTCCCTCTTGTCCCTCTGCAACAGAGATATGGGTAAGCAATAGGTTTAGAACATCGAATCGCAAGAAAATCACAGTATGGAATCGCAAATGCACATCGTATCGGCGCCTAAGTACCGTGATAATATCGTATTTCGAGATCCCTGGCAATTCCCAAAACCGGTCCGCGCATCAATATCGGTATAGTCAAATACAGTACATTGCCCGGCCCTACTCATCCATTGACTCTACTAGGGATGCGTCGCGAGTGTGAATGCACCCTAATACTGTAAGCAGTCTAACCATTTTTAAAAAAGCACAACTCTCCTGTGTCTTAACGTTCACATGGATGTTTGGGGTAGGCCCCGTTGCGCCAAACATCTGTAATACATACCTCATCAAACTCTTTGCTCAGGCCAAAGTCTGTGAGCACTATGTGCCCGCTGGAGTCCATGAGGATGTTCTCCAGCTTCAGGTCTCTGTAGACTATCCCCAGCTAGAAAACAGTCAGGCCATTACAAGGCTCGACTATGACAATGTAGAATCAGCAGCCAGCAATTCATCCAGAAAGTATTTCAGGGGCGGTTCCCCCGGACACAGATTAAGCGTAGCCCTGGACTAAAAAGCATGTAGAATCTCCAGTGAAATAGCTTTTTAAGTCCAGGACTACGCTTAATCTGTGTCCGGGAAAGCGGACCTGAAAGTATGACAGTTGTGATAACACACGTGTGATGAATGATTGAGAAAACGGCACCGTTTGTAGCTGCATTTAGGCTACAGCTCCAAAGCTATTGTACCTTAATGAAGTTCAGGAATGACAAAACAAGGAAGTGTAGGTCTAGAGGTACCCACACTCACCTGGTGTAGGTGCTCCAGTGCCAGCACCATCTCTCCACTGTACAAAGCTACCTCCTGCTCCTTGAACCGAACCCTCTGCACCAGGTGTGTGAAGAGCTCCCCACCGTTCACATAATCTGTCATAATAACAACAACAACAACAATGAAACGGGTATAGACGAGCCAATTCGTCTTAACTCCGTGACATTACATTTCAACATTGCCGGTATAGTTCCAGAATTCAACGGGTCAGTTCAGTTCACCGTAAGACAGATGAAAAGTCTCACAGAAAACGCTGAATTTCTTTCGCAACAATCTTGCATTCTGCTACTCGATATTCATACTTCATATACTTCATACTTCATATACTTCATACTCATGTCTTCCTTGTAAAAGAACAACGTTGTGTAAAAGACAGAACGAGAGGGATAGAACGAGAAGAGAAAGAAGAGGAGAAAGAGAGAGCGACCCAGACCTAGAATGAGGTGCAGCTTGGTGTCCGTCTGGAAGGCGTAGTGGAGGGTAACGAGGAACGGTGACTGCCTGATGTGTTCCAGAACCTGTCTCTCTGTGCGTGTGTGCTCTGCTGTCTTGGCCTTCTGTATTATTGTGGCCTTCTTCAACACCTTCATGGCGTATAGTTGCCCTGCATTGTGACCGCTCACTTTGCGCACTAGGAACACCTTGCCATAGGCTGAGAGAGAAGAAAGAAAAACATGTTTTTTTTATTTTTTTTTTAACTCCGCAGCCAAAAGCATTCAGCGCGTAGCTCACCTGGAGCACCGGATGGTGCGAGATAAAATGAATGCACCTTCTCAAAAACGGTGACAAAATTTCCAGCACTGGATTGGCTTTTAGACCTGTCACTCACCTCCAGTTCCCAGCACCTTTAGCAGCTCAAAGTTCTCGATGCCCACCCGCTCTATGTGGCCGGTCAGGTTGGCTGTGGAAAGACAAAGATGGTAAGATCCTTAGCTTACAAACAAGAAAGTATCATGAATGCTTAACAATACACACCAGGCCTAGAACATTGGCCTGGATCGGGGGGAAAAAAGAAGACATTTTTAATAATGTCTCTCAATGCCGAAACTGATGACTTCTGCATTATTCAATGTTGTTATCCAAATCGCGGTAGCCTAATGTGTGTCACTGGAGTGAACACAACTCTGAAAGCAGAGTGAGCAGCTGTTAAGGGTAGAATATCTAGGCTAAGCCTCGGCTGACATGTGTGCATGCATGGCATGCGTGAGAAGGAGAAGAGAGCATAGCAGGTACGGAAGCAAGAGTGAAGGTAATCTGTGAGTTTGAGAGTGTGCTAGTAGCCTTGTAAACAATGTTTGATGTCGGGTAGCATGGGGAACGCTCGCGTGTGTTATGCTGGCGTGCACGCACATCTGTGTACACGTCTCTAAGCACGCAGAGCAGAACGGGCATGCTCATTTCAAGACGTGCATGTCTATTGTAGCAAACACATTCCTGCTGTCTTACAGGCAAGACAGAGAGACCCAGAGAGTCTTTGCTCGCTCGCTCACTCACAGCGTAAGTGCAACACAAAAAGAGAGTTCACTATTTCACAATGTGTATATCAATTCCATCGTCGCACTCTCTCAGTCACCACCTCTGGTAGACACTCACTGATTGACTGGCTGGCTGGAAGCCCCAGAGCAATGCATGTCAGGCTGTCTGCCACTGACAACATGGAGATAAAGAGGTTCTGACTGCATAACACCTAATGACTGACAGCCCAGCCGGGCATCCAGTTACGGCCCAGTCCCATTTCACTGTTTATTAATAGATTTTGAGTGGATTGGGTATTCTTTCCAGCCAGACCCCCGCCTCAAAGCCAAAGGCTATCGAGCTGCTTCGTAAGTAGGCCTGGAGGCTCATCATATGCAGGATCTGGTAAATACTAACTAGTCACTTATGCCAACTTTTCTTCATATTATGATGAACTGGGGCAGTTTTGTCCACATCAAAGTGGCCACCTCAGAGGTCCGATCATACCAGGGATTGACATTAAAAAGGTGGACTCAGCGAGATGATGCAGAAAGTAAAACGGCATAGTGCACCACAGGGGAGGTGTCATTAATACCCATGAAACCTAGCGGTCAAACAGGGAAATGGTTCCAATCGTTTCTCCACCATTCATTTTTCCCCATCAGGGATTTAGAAACACTTTCGGGTAACTTCGACCGACTTCTATGCCTGTGCTGTGGGCTTCTAAAAACAAATAATTCGGCACTTCAAGTTTCAGTGCGCACATCCCCCAGGGTTGCTATGTCTGCGGTTTTCCGGCCAAAACCTATATATTTTTTTTATTATAATAATTTTGGGGGGTGCTTATATTTGTCCTGTTACACACAAGTGTGTAATGGAAATGTGTTTTGTTTCATATCCCAACGGCCCCTGAGATACCTGCAGGGCCACCACTGTACAGTACCCGTAGAGCGATTATGGTTAAGTGCCTTGCTCAAGGGCACAGCGGCAGATTTTGTTACATCGTTAGCATCATTATTCGAACCAGCGACCTTTCGGTTACTGGCCCAAAGCTCTAACCTCGAGGCTACCTGACGCCAAAGGATGTACACATTGGCCTGTAATCAAACCTGACAATACTCGCATGCTACGCGGGAGACCAACACTGAACCACCAATGCACTGTTACCTGCTGCTGCTGACCACCAGGCAGTGAGGCAGGCTGTTGCCGAGTGAGTGGTAGGGAGGGAGGTAGAGGGCCTGAGGGGTCTGTGTGTTCTGAGAGACCGCGTCAGGCAGCTGAGTGAGCGAGTGAGTGAAAGGAGAGCTACGGCAGCACGCATGACAAGTGATGTGAGAACAACGAACTAACAGCACTAGCTCTCGACAGTGCGGTTCAGAAAGTATTCATAACCCTTTACTTATCCCACATTTTGTTGTGTTACACCCTGAAAACAAAATTGATTCAATTGATTTGTTTTCTCACCCATCTACACACAATACCCTATCAGGAAAAAAGTGAAAACGTGTTTAGAAATTTTTGCAAATGTATTGAAAATGAAATACAGAAACATTTAATTGACATAAATATTCACACCCCTTTGCCATGACACTACAAACTGAGCTCAAGTGAATCCAAATTCCTTCGATCGGATATTCTTGAGATGTCACTACAACTTGACTGGAGTCCACCTAGACTGTGGCCAATTCAATTGTTTGGACATGACTTAGAAAGCCTTCTGTCTATAGAATGGCAACACAGTTGACAGTGCATGTCAGAGCAGAAACTATAGCATGAAGTCAAAGGAACTGTCCCGTAGATCTCCGAGAAATCAAATTGTGATGGGACATACAGTTCCAGTCATAGGTTTGGACACACCTACCTCATTCCAGGTTTTTCTTTATTTGCACTATTTTCTACATTGTAGAATATTAGTGAAGACATCAAAATCGATGAAATAACACATATGGAATCATACAGTAACCTAAAAAGTATTCTACTTTGAAGAATCTCAAAAATATATTTTGATTTGTTTAACACTTTCTTGGTTACTACATGATTCCATGCATGTTATTTCATAGTTTTGACGTCTTCACTATTAATCTACAATGTAGAAAGTAGTAAAAATAAAGATGAGTAGGTGTGTCCAAACTTGACTGGTACTGTCCATATCATTTTCACATTAATTTATTAAACAAAAAAAAATGAATGAAATCTCAAAACTACCCTTTCTTGATTTTGTTCAGTTTCAGACATCGTTTGGAACAATATAATCTACAAGTACATAACATTTCCAGTGGACTCCAGTAATTCTGAAGTTCTGATAAATGTTGTGACCACAAGCACAGTGAATGGTAAATGGATTCAAAGGGAACTCCCTCTGCTGGTGATTTGATGAATATGCAATCCTAAAAGGAGAAATGTGATTGGTTAATAATGAGTTGACCCGTCAATGTTTATGTATAAAATGGGTCGGTCATATCATTAAAAGTACCAGAGAGTCCACTCTGGAAATCTGATGTTTAAAGAGTATATTGTTTCAAAAAAATATGTCTAAAAATGAACTAAATCAAAAAGGGTAGTTGAGATATTGATAATGTTGAATAAATGTGAATTTCAGAACCTAAACATACTCCAAGTTAGAGCACACTATAAGGAGTAGGCCTGTAATGACATGAACGGTTCATGGATCATAAGGGAAAGGGGGATACCTAGTCAGTTGCACAACTGAATGCATTCAACTGACATGTCTTCCGCATTTAACCCAACCCCTCTGAATCAGAGAGGTGCAAGGTCTTAGAGGCGGCATGTATAGGTCTACAAAGGGTCTAAAATGGCCACTTTTATAACAATAAAAATATATACGGTTTGTAATATAAATGTAAAAATGCATGTCCATCCTCACAGTTATATTTCTGTGAGAGAATTGACATAAAAATCAGAGACACCCAAAAATATTTTCTGCTCTCACTGGCGTGGAATCACCCATATATGCCTTAAGTTTACAAGAATATAGACTTTTCGCCTTCATTTTATACCAAATTTGATGTGCTCCGAATAACAACAGTGCTCATGGGGCTTTTTTTCACATGGAAATGCCCCGAGTGAGAAGAGAGCAAACGTTATGCAACGTCACCCATTAAAACCTAATGTTTAAAAACAACATACAAGGACAGAGCACATTGTAACAAAATAGGATAATAAATAGCCTGCACTACAGCAGTCCCTCCTATCTAAAGCAGAACAGACAGAGCCTTGAGCGAAAACCAGACTATTTTCAGCCATCCAATTTATTTCTCTCTCTTCATGACCCCTGTTTTTAAAGACCCACTTTATTTATTGTTCCTGGCCTCAGTGGTGTAAAAAGTACCCACTTGTCATACTTAAGTAAAATTAATGATACCTTAATTTAATAGAAAATTACTTAAGTAAAAGTCACTGAGTAAAAGGCTAAAAGTATTTAGTTTAAAAAAATACTTAAGTATCGAAAGTAATTGCAATCGCTAAAATATACTATAATATAAATTACTTCAAATTCCTTATACTAAGCAAACTAGACAGCACCATGTTCTTGTTTCTTATATTTACGGATAGCCAACGCTCCAACGCTCACACTGTTTAGTGAGTCTGCCAGATCAGAGGCCATAGGGATGTTCTCTTGATAGGTGTGTGAATTAGACAATTTTCCTGTCCTGCTCAGCATTCAAAATGTAACGAGTACTTTTGGGTGTCAGCGAAAACATGTTTTTTCTTTAGGAATCTAGTGAAGTAAAAGTTGTCAAAAATATAAAATAGTAAATCTAGTACAGGTAACCCCCCCCCCCCAAAAAAAACACTTAAGTAGTACTTTAAATAATTTTTATTTAAGTACTTCACACCACTGCCTGGCTTCCTGCATGACAACTTGTTTCTGTGTTTTACAGCTGGCTATGGCATCAGAATCAACCAAACTGTCTAATCAAGAACAGGGGCATATTATACACTGCTCAAAAAAATAAAGGGAACACTAAAATAACACATCCTAGATCTGAATGAATGAAATATTCTTATTAAATACTTTTTTCTTTACATAGTTGAATGTGCTGACAACAAAATCACACAAAAATGATCAATGGAAATCAAATTTATCAACCCATGGAGGTCTGGATTTGGAGTCACACTCAAAATTAAAGTGGAAAACCACACTACAGGCTGATCCAACTTTGATGTAATGTCCTTAAAACAAGTCAAAATGAGGCTCAGTAGTGTGTGTGGCCTCCACGTGCCTCCCTACAAAGCCTGGGCATGCTCCTGATGAGGTGGCGGATGGTCTCCTGAGGTATCTCCTTCCAGACCTGGACTAAAGCATCCGCCAACTCCTGGACAGTCTGTTGGTGGATGGAGCGAGACATGATGTCCCAGATGTGCTCAATTGGATTCAGGTCTGGGGAACGGGCGGGCCAGTCCATAGCATCAATGCCTTCCTCTTGCAGGAACTGCTGACACACTCCAGCCACATGAGGTCTAGCATTGTCTTGCATTAGGAGGAACCCAGGGCCAACCGCACCAGCATATGTCTCACAAGGGGTCTGAGGATCTCATCTCGGTACCTAATGGTAGTCAGGCTACCTCTGGCGAGCACATGGATGGCCCCCCAAAGAAATGCCACCCCACACCATGACTGACCCACCGCCAAACCGGTCATGCTGGAGGATGTTGCAGGCAGCAGAACGTTCTCCACGGCGTCTCCAGACTGTCACATGTGCTCAGTGTGAACCTGCTTTCATCTGTGAAGAGCACAGGGCGCCCGTGGCGAATTTGCCAATCTTGGTGTTCTCTGGCAAATGCCAAACGTCCTGCACGGTGTTGGGCTGTGGACGTCGGGCCCTCATACCACCCTCATGGAGTCTGTTTCTGACCGTTTGAGCAGACACATGCACATTTGTGGCCTGCTGGAGGTAATTTTGCAGGGCTTTGGCAGTGCTCCTCCTGCTCCTCATTGCACAAAGGCGGAGGTAGCGGTCCTGCTGCTGGGTTGTTGCCCTCCTACGGCCTCCCCCACTTCTCCTGATGTACTGGCCTGTCTCCTGGTAATGCATCCATGCTCTGGACACTACGCTGACAGACACAGCAAACCTTCTTGCCACAGCTCGCATTGATGTCCCATCCTGGATGAGCTGCACTACCTGAGCCACTTGTGTGGGTTGTAGACTCAGTCTCATGCTACCACTAGAGTGAAAGCACCGCCAGCATTCAAAAGTGACCAAAACATCAGCCAGGAAACATTGGAACTGAGAAGTGGTCTGTGGTCCCCACCTGCAGAACCACTCCTTTATTGGGGGTGTCTTGCTAATTGCCTATAATTTCCACCTGTTGTCTATTCCATTTGCACAACAGCATGTGAAATTTATTGTGAATCAGTGTTGCTTCCTAAGTGGACAGTTTGATTTCACAGAAGTGTGATTGACTTGGAGTTACATTGTGTTGTTTAAGTGTTCCCTTTATTTTTTGAGCAGTGTATTAAGCAACAGCGTGGAATATATCACTTCACTTTATATACAGATACATTCGTAGCCATATTTTTTTGTCTTGTGCAGTGTGGATGGGCGGAGGGGGAGATGGAGTGAGGGAGAGAGACAGGGACAGAGAAACAGAGACAGAAAAGATACACGTGAGAGGGAGGCTAAAGAAGGCCATGTCTTCACTCTCATACAGTATGGGCTGCTACTCTGCTAAGGAACTGCTCAGATACAGTGCATTCGGAAGGTATTCAGACCCCTTGACTTTCTCCACCTTTTGTTATGTTACAGCCTTAATCTAAAATGGATTAAATAGCTTTTTTCCCACTCAATCTACACATAATACCCCATATTTCAAAAATGTTTTTTAGAAATGTTTGCAAATTTATAACAAATCAAAAACTGAAATACTACATTTACATAAGTATTCAGACCCTGTACTTTGTTGAAACACCATTGGCAGCGATTACAGCCTCAGTCTTTTTTGGGGGGTATGACCCTACAAGGTTGGCACACCAGCATTTGGGGAGTTTCTCCCATTATTCTCTGCAGATTCTCTCAAACTCTGTCAGGTTGGATGGAGAGCGTCGGTGCACAGCTAAATCTTTGAATGAATTAGGTGGTAAACAATTGGAACCATTTCCGTGTTTAATTGCTAGATTTTATGGGTATTATGACTCATACTGTGGTACTCTATGGGGCCCACCCTCCCCTCTATGGGGCCCACCCTCCCTTTTAGAGGAAAAATGGGAAGGTCAACATAATTGGTCAACATTTGAAGTAAATAAAGATCACAAATTCTTAGTACAGAAAAAAAAGAGGAAATTGCACTTGCAATGAATGATTGGGCTACATTGCAACATCCTCAAAAAAAATGATTGATGGGGTGGGACAATACAAACTTGAAATACAGACAGCGAGTGCAGTGTTCAACTGAAACTTGACGCTGACAGCTATCACTCAAGGTTCTTGAGCCTGAAAGCAATGGCATAGCTAATGTCTGACTGCAGCACAAAATAGCCACTATGATTTAACACCCACAATGCAGTTTAACACACACGATGCGGATGGGAATATTACCTACTGCTGTAACTTATACTTCTAACTTATACAAGCCACCACAAATGGGAAAACAGGCTTTTAAAACGTCTGACACAAACAGCTAGCCATTAGCCATCCTGTCAAGCGCTCTTCGGTGTTATACTTCAAACGTTCGCTAACGTTAGATTGTTTGATGTTCTCCAACTTATTTGTTGTCAATTTGTTTGAATGACAGCGAATATCACCGTTAAAAAACCTGAGCCATTTTAAATAGCCGCCAAAAAGCATGCATGACGATGGTGGGTATAATTTGTGTCACGTTCCAACAGGAATCTGTAACAACAACGTCGTAAAGTAACGTTACAAGATTTCCAACAATCAACGCACACAAAGTAAGTAACATGATCAATTCACCTAGCTAACTAGCTGCCGAATAGGCATCAACTCACCACGTAGCTTATTCTTAATGTTTGTCCATAGGCTACCAGAGTGAGGACAGACATTTATCGAAATAAACGTGGTGAGTGAAAAACAATGAAATAGCCCACTCCCTACCCTGTATCTTATTCTGCCGCTATACAACTTTGTATGCGTTGTTTGTTACCAACCTTGTCATTTACGAAGTTGTTGGAACAGATTCCCGTTGGAACGTTCCACAAATTATACCCACCCTGCGTGACGACGGTCAAGTTAGCTTGGCTAGCTAGGTTAGCAAGCACTTTTCCCTGCCTTTTTTGGACTTGACCGGATACACTTGCAGACTAAGTTAGCTAACCGATTCGTTAGCTAATCACTATTAGCTAGCTAGCCAACTTACCATTTTTCAGCTCATGTTTCACAGTAAACAGGTCACCTTCTCTAGAAGATCCTTCCATCGAAGATGGCATTGTATTCCAAATGTGCCCAAAATATACACTTGCTTAGCAAACCATCAACATAGCTAAGATAGTTTGAAATTACAGAATCACATGTAACGTCAGCTAGCTATATCTGATTGTAATGTGGTATTGAGGGAAAGGTCTGGTTAGCTTGCCAAGCAAGACAAAAATGTGTCTACAAGATAGCGTGGGGGGCGGGTAACCACTACTACCTTCACGACCAAGTCCTCCTGTAGCTGTGATTGGGGTTGCTATGTGGAGTTTTAACATCTGATTGGTCCATTTTGCTATCCATGACAGAGAGAACATCCTTCCTGCCCTCTTATTGGTCAGATACTGACAGCTGAAATCAAGGTCCTCCTTCTTACAAGACCAGGGTTGAGGGTCTGCCAGCTGATCTAACAAAATTATTAAGCATTTAGATTTTTTCTTAATGAAATATAGAGGAACAGAGAACAGCAACACATACAATGGTGTAGTGGAGAGTTAATTTTTTGGCCCAAAAGTTTACCCACCTTTTGCAGAAAAATGCACTATAAGTATAGGAAGCGTGATTTTTTTCTCACAATGACGGGTATTCAGGGTTTACCTACTAATCTTTTGTACCACTATACCACTGAACACAAACATTTCCAGTATATCTGTAGAAAGAAAATGTCTGCCATGAAACCAGAACGAACCTTAACTTGATATGCCACTCCCTTATGCCACATATGTCAGGCCTAAGACTCATGGAATGATTAATCAGCATCAAGATTAGGCTATGATATTTGTTTTATATTAGGCCTATGCAAAACACTCAGCTCAAACTCTCTGAATATAAACTGTCACTGTTTCCATACTGTGAAAAGGGTTGCCTTTTGCCACCACCTTGTGGTGATGAAATGAAAATAAATGTCAATAAATGTTAATCAAAAATGACAATCTGATACAACTTGGCCCATTTACACTAGGTTAGGAGTTGCAACACTGATGGGAATGCTACTGCACATCCAGTATAGCATCCAGCTCAGAGTTACACAACCATTTACATTTTGGCAGACTTAATGAGTGCATACTTTTTCATTTTTAACTAGGCAAGTCAGTTAAGAACAAATTCTAATTTTCAATGACTGCCTACCAGGGAACAGTAGTTTAACTGCCTTGTTCAAGGGCACAACAACTGATTTTTACCTTGTCGGCTCAGGGATTCGATCCAGCAACCTTTTGGTTACTGGCTCAACGCTCTAACCACTAGGCTACCTGCCACCCCTCATGCTGGTTCCCCATGGGAATCAAACCCACAACCCTGGCATTGCTAGCACCCGGCTCTACCAACTGTCCAGTAGCTGGCTCAAAAGTCCCGCGATTTCAGATTTCAAAATAAGAGTCACTCAATTGGTCATGGACTATCATTTGTTTTTCAACAGGATGACCCAACACACCTCCAGGATGTCCAAGGGCCAAGAAGGAGAGTGATGGAGTGCTGCATCAGATCACCTGGCCTCCACAATCACCCGACCTCAACACAATTGAGATGGTTTGGGATGAGTTGGACCGCAGATTGAAGGAAAAGCAGCCAACAAGTGCTCAGCATATGTGGGAACTCCTTCAAGACTGTTGGAAAAGCATTCCAGGTGAAGCTGGTTGAGAGAATGCCAAGAGTGTGCAAAGTGGTCATCAAGGCAAAGGGTGGCTACTTTTAACACTTTTTTGGTTACAACATGATTCCATATGTGTTATTTCATAGTTTTGATGTCTTCACTATTATTCTACAATGTAGAAAATAGTAAAAATAAAGAAAAACCCGATGTAGCAGCCAGGATTAGAGGAGTGAAACCTGGGGACAGACAGATTACTCTCCAACACCAGATACATAGATACAGAGTCCCACTTCTACACACAAATGATCAAGTTCCCTGAAAAATGTACATAAAAATATAGCTATGTGGTGTGTGACATACAGTATATGTGCATCAATGTACATAGAGGGAGAGCATGGAAGGTGGGGACACTGTGTTGAAGGGTGTCTGTGCTGTGGGTATTGGTGAGGTTGTCGTGTTCAACACAGGCACTCTTCAAAAGCCCAGTCTTTTTTACGCTGCTGCTACTCCCTTTTTATTATCCATGCATAGTCACTTTACCCCTACCTACATGTAGTACATATTACCTCAACTAACCTCTATCCCCACATATTGACTACCTCCTTCCCAAATGCAGGTGTGCCAAGCTTTTAGCGTCATACCCAAGAAGACTTAAGGTGCCAAAGGTGCTGCAACAAAGTACTGAGTAAAGGGTGTGAATACTTATGTAAAGGTTATATTTCAGTTAGCAAACCTGTTTTTGCTTTGTCATTATGGGGTATTGTGTGTGGATTGATGAGGGGGAAAAAAACAATTTAATTATTTTTTAGAATAAGGCTGCAATGTAACAAAATGTGGAAAAAGTCGAGGGGTCTGAGTAGTTTCCGAAGGCCTACCCCCATTTCCCCTCTAACTATTACCATATGTTCATAAAAATATATATATATTTGCAGGATTTTGTTCTTTGTTGTCAGCTATATTTCAAACTGCTTAAACAGTGGTAAATTAATTTCCTTAAACTAAACTTTGTGTTAATGATCATAGCCTATAATAATTAAGAGAGGTACATTCAACAAACAGACCATGATCTCCTCTAGGACCTGCTCTGAGATTCCTTGTCTTCAGAATGCAATCAAACAGCATAGGTCTACTGGTCTCATCTTCAACGGATTGTCTCCCTAATACTCTCTCGTATTTGTGAAGTTTGTTAATTCCATGAGTGCATTTTTTTAAAGTAAGAAAATATTTCCTAAAAAAATACATAAAAACTGGAATAAACTAAAGTAAGAAATAGTAACACAATAACGAGGCTTTATAAAGTTTGGAGAGTTTCTCCCATTCTTCTCTGTAGATCCTCTCAAGCTCTGTCAGGTTGGATGGGGAGAGTTACTGCACAGCTATTTTCAGGTCTCTCCAGAGATGTTCAATCAGTTTTAAGTCCAGGCTCTGGCTGGGCCTCTCAAGGACATTCCATTCAGAGACTTGTCCCGAAGCCACTCCTGTATTGTCTTGGCTGTGTGCTTAGGGTCGTTGTCCTGTCGGAAGGTGAACCTTCGCCCCAGTCTGAGGTCCTGAGAGCTCTGGATCAGGTTTTCATCAAGGAGCTCTCTGTACTTTGTTTTGATCTTGACTTGTCTTCCGGTCCCTGCCGTTGAAAACAACCCCACAGCATGATGCTGCCACCACCATGCTTCACCGTAGGGATGGTGCCAGGTTTCCTCCTGACGTGACTCTTGACATTCAAGCCACCAAAGAGTTCAATCTTGGTTTCATCAGACCAGAGAATCTTGATTCTCATGGTCTGAGAGTCTTTAGGTGCCTTTTGGAAAACTCCAAGCGGGCTGTCATGTGCCTTTTACTGAGGACTGGCTTCCTTCTGGCCACTCTACCATAAAGGCCTGATTGGTCGAGTGCGGCAGAGATGGGAGAACCTTCCAGAAGGACAACCATCTCCACAGAGGAACTCTAGAGCTCTGTCAGAGTGACCATTGGGTTCTTGGTCACCTCCCTTACCAAGGCCCTTCTCCCCCGATTGCTCAGTTTGGCAGGGCGGCCAGCTCTAGGAAGAGTCTTGGTGGTTACAAACTTCTTCCATTTAAGAATGATGGGAGGCCACTGTGTTCTCAGGGACCTTCAATCCTGCAGATTTTTTTTCCAGATCTGTGGCTCGACACAATCCTGTCTCGACGGTCTACGGACAATTCTTTCGACCCCATGGCTTGGTTTTTGCTCTGACATGCACTGTCAACTGTGCGACCTTATATAGACAGGTGTGTGCCTTTCCAAATCATGTCCAATCAATTGAATTTACCACAGGTGGACTCCAATCAAGTTGTAGAAACATCTCAAGGATGATCAATGGAAACAGGATGCACCTGGGCTCAATTTCGAGTCTTATAGCAAAGGGTCTGAATACTTAAGGAAAGTAAGGTCATTTTTTAATACATTTGCAAACTGTGTGTAGATTGCTGAGGATTGTTTATTTATTTAATCCATTTTAGAATAAGGCTGTAACGTAACAAAATGTGGAAAAAGTCAAGGGGTCTGAATACTTTCCGAAGGCACTGTATATGAATTTTAAAATATAGAAGGGTATTTATACAAGGCCTGTATTATACTCATCATTCAGGATTCTTACGTTTAGTCTGGATACCTGTTTGTGCTAACATTCCACTACTTGTACTCCATGTCATATGCCAAATATATGGCACAGATTACAAGGAGTAGAATGAAAGCACAAATCAGGTCTTATTTTCCATACAGAAATCCCCAATAAGGACAACCTTGAGGTCCACAGGAAGGAAATCTCCCTGGAGGAGTTGAATGAGAGCCATCATGACTCCAATTCACAGCTCAACATGCAGGGTGTTTTCCTCCACAGCCTAGGTTATGCCCTCGGCTCTGTCATCATTGTGGTCAACGCTCTCATCTTCACCTACATGTGGAGGCCTTGCCATGCTGGAGAGACCTGTGTCAACCCAGGCTACAACAGCCATGACTACATTAACCACCAACAACATGTCAATGCTACGCTGGCCACCATGCTTGGTAGTAGTACCCAGACTACAGTGCACCTCGCTGGGCCTTGCTGGCGGCTCTACCTCGGCCCCATACTCTGCGTCATCATGTTGGCCATATTGCTCTGTACCTGAAGGAGTCAGCCCCCATCCTCCTGCAGACTGTTCCAAAACAGATAGACATGCACCGGCTGCTGGGGAGGATCAGGAGCCTAGATGGTGTGTTGGCTGTCCACGACTTACACATCTAGCAGCTGGCAGAGAGCAGGATCATTCCCACAGCACACATCAAATGCTTCCTACATGGATGTGGCCAAGCAAATCAAAGGTCTCTTTCATGGAGAGGGTATCCATGCCACAACGGTTTCAACCAAAGTTTATTACCGTTAACTTTATATCTGATACACTGAACAAAAATATAAACGCATCATTTAAAGTGTTGGTCCCATGTTTCATGAGTTGAAATAAAAGATCCCAGAAGGTTTCTGTACACACAAAAATCTTATTTCGCCAAATTTTTTAACATTGAGCATTATTCCTTTGCCAAGATATTCCATCCACCTGACAGATCTGGCATGTCAAGAAGCTGATTAAACAGCATGATCATTACACAGGTGCGTGTTGTGCTGGGGACAATAAAAGGACACTCTAAAATGTGCAGTTTTGTCACACAACACACCGTCACAGATGTGCAATTGGGAGCGTGCAATTGGCATGCTGACTGCAGCAATGTCTACCAGAGCTGCTGCCAGATAATTTAATGTTAATTGCTTTACCAAAAGTCGCCTCCAACGTTGTTTAAGAGAATTTGGCAGTACGTCCAACCAGCCTCACAACCGCAGACCACGTGTAGCCGTGCCAGCCAAAATCAAATCAAATTTTATTGGTCCCATACACATGGTTAGCAGATGTTAATGCGAGTGTAGCGAAATGCTTGTGCTTCTAGTTTCGACCGTGCAGTAATATTTAAGTCATCTAACAATTTCACAACAACTACCTTATATACATACACACAAGTGTAAAGGAATGAATAAGAATATGTACATATAAATATATGGGTGAGCGATGGCCGAGCGGCATAGGCAAGATGCAGTAGATGATATAGAGTACAGTATATACATATGAGATGAGTAATGTAGGGTATGTAAACATTATATAAAGTGGCATTGTTTAAAGTGACTAGTGATACATTTATTACATCCAATGTTTTATTATTAAAGTGGCTAGAGATTTGATCCCAGGACCTCCATACCCGGCTTCTTCACCTGCGGGATCGTCTGAGACCAGCTAACCAGAACTGCAGTTCTGCATCATAACTGACTTCAGTGGGCAAATGCTCACCTTCGATGGCCACTGGCAAGCTGGAGAACTGTGCTCTTCACGGATGAATCCCGGTTTTAACTGTACTGGGCAGATGGCAGACAGCATGTATGGTGTTGTGTGGGCGAGCAGTTTGCTGATGTCAACGTTGTGAGCAGAGTGCCCCATGGTGGTAGTGGGGTTATGGTATGGGCAGGCATAAGCTACGGACAACAAACACAATTGCATTTTATTGATGGTAATTTGAATACACAGAGAAACCGTAACGAGATCCTGAGGCCAAATGTCATGCAATTCATCCACCACCATCACTATAATAATGCACAGCCCCATGTTTCAAGGATCTGTACACAATTCCCGGAAGCTGAAAATGTCCCACTTCATCCATGGACTGCATACTCATCAGACATGTCACCCATTGAGCATGTTTGGGATGCTCTGGATCAATGTGTTCGACAGCCTGTTCCAGTTCCCGCCAATATCCAGCAACTTTGCACAGCCATTGAAGAAGAGTGGGACAACATTCCACAGGTCACAATCAACAGCCTGATCAACTCTATGCGAAGGAGATGTTTCATACTACATGAGGAAAATGGTGGTCACACTAAATATTGATTGGTTTTCTGATCCACGCCCCTACCTTTTTAAAAAAGGTATCTGTGACCAACAGATGCATATCTGTATTTCCAGTCATGTGAAATCCATAAATTAGGGCCCTAATGAATTTCTTTAATGGACTGATTTCCTTATATGCACTGTAACTCAGTCAAAATCTTTGAAATTGTTTCATGTTGTGTTCATTTCTTTGTTACATGTGTGAGCTCTCCTGTCGGACGCAGTGTGGCCCGAAGCTGTGCTGTGGAAGCTTTGACAGAACAGCGCCAAGAGGCCCGGCTGGAGAAGAGGTTGTTTTCTCTCAGTATCACAACACCAGTCATCCTCAATACAACAGTCACCCTTTACAGCTACCATCAAGCTAACAGCCACGCAGAGCCCCAAGCCTGCCATTTATACAGAGACAGAACCCTCATTGTAATAATGAATGCATCTATACATTGGGAACTTGAAACTTGTCGAGAGGTTTAATTGAACTTTATAGCACATTGTATGCCACAACAGGAGGCATCGAAAGTGATACTCGTCCAATTACATTCCTAGTGTCTGGATATTCTGCCTACTGTGTCTATGTGAAGGAGTTGGTGTAGGCTGAGAAAACAAGTACTATTACAGCCTCTGCCATGGCTTTATGAGCTCTTTAGTTGCCTTTGTCATTGAATAGTCAGTCACAATTGTGTCTATAGGCTTTGCAGACAACTTGAGTATGCAACTCTTATAATCGTGCCAGTAATTAGGTCACTGTATTTACAACAATACTGTGCAGCCGTATTCATCGACCTGGCCAAGGCTTTCGACTCTGTCAATCACCACATTCTTATCGGCAGACTCAACAGCCCTGGTTTCTCAAATGACTGCCTCGCCTGGTTCACCAACTACTTCTCAGACAGAGTTCAGGGTGTCAAATCGGAGGGCCTGTTGTCCGGACCTCTGGTAGTCTCTATGGGGGTGCCACAGGGTTCAATTCTCGGGCCGACTCTTTTCTCTATATACATCAACGATGTCGCTCTTGCTGCTGGTGATTCTCTGATCCACCTCTACGCAGACGACACCATTCTGTATACTTCTGGCACTTCTTTGGACACTGTGTTACCAAACCTCCAGACGAGCTACAATGCCATACAACTCTCCTTCCGTGGCCTCCAACTGCTCTTAAATGCAAGTAAAACTAAATGCATGCTCTTCAACCGATCGCTGCATGCACCTGCCCACCCGTCCAGCATCACTACTCTGGACTGTTCTGACTTAGAATATGTGGACAATTACAAATGCCTAGGTGTCTGGTTAGACTGTAAACTCTCCTTCCAGACTCACATTAAGCATCTCCAATCCAAAATTAAATCTAGAATCGGCTTCCTATTTCGCAGCAAAGCATCCTTCACTCATGCTTCCAAACATACTCTTGTAAAACTGACCTTCCTACCGATCCTTGATTTCGGCGATGTCATTTATAAAATAGCCTCCAACACTCT